>NW_007246628.1:57910-58974 GCF_000164805.1 Carlito syrichta | reverse complement strand
TTTTTTTTTTTTTTTTTCTTTTTCTTTTTTTTTTTTCCTGAGGGTTGTTCTGGCTATTCTTGGGCATTTATGTTTCCATATGAATTCCTGTATTGTTTTTTCTAGCTCTGAGAAGAAACTTGCTGGTAATTTGAAGGGTTTTGCATTAAATATGTAGATTGCCTTAGGTAAGATGGACATCTTCACAATGCTGATTCTTCCAATCCATGAGTGTGGGATATTTTTCCACTTGTTTGTGTCATCTTTGATTTCTTTGAGCAGTGTTTTGTAGTTTTCATTGTAAAGGTCTTTCATGTCTCTGGTTAGGAAGATGCCAAGGTATTTCATTTTTTTTTGTGGCTATTGTGAATGAAATTGTGTTTTTTATTTGGGTTTCTGTTTGTTTATTATTGGTGTAAAGAAATGCAGTTGTCTTTTGCACATTTATTTTGTATCCTGAGACTTATGAAAGGCCTTTATCAGGGTAAGGAGGTTTTTGACAGATTCTCTTGGGTTTTCAAGATACACAATCATATCATCTGCAAAGAGCGATAACTTGACTTCCTCTTTTCCTATTTGGATACCCCTGATTGCCTTCTCTTCTCTGATTGCTCGAGCCAGGACTTCCAATATTATGTTGAACAGGAGGGGTGAGAGTTGGCATCCTTGTCTTGTTTCAGTTTTCAGGGGAAATGGTTCCAATTTTTGTCTGTTTAGGAGTATGCTAGCTGTAGGTTTCTCATGGATGACTTGTACTACTTTGAGGTATGTTCCATGTATGCCTAGATATTCGAGGGTTTTTATCAAGAAGGGGTGCTGCATTTTATCAAAAGCTTTTTCTGCATCTGATGATATAATCATGTGGTTTTTGTTCTGATGTCTGTTGATGTATTTAATTACATTTATTGTCTTGTGAATGTTGAACCAGTCTTGCATCCCAGGGATGAAGCCTACTTGGTCATGATGAATGATTTTTGAGATATGTTGTTGAATCCAGTTTGCTAGAATCCTGTTGAGAATTTTAGCATCTATGTTCATCAAAGATATTGGCCTGTAGTTCTCTTTCTTTGTTGGCTCTTTACCTG
>NW_007246628.1:54816-57890 GCF_000164805.1 Carlito syrichta | reverse complement strand
AGAAGGCTGAGGCAGAAGGATCACCAGAGCTCAGCAGGTCGAGGCTGCGGTGGCTGGGAGTGGCCACTGCACTCCATTCTGGGCAACAGAGTGAGACTCCAACTAAAAAAAAAAAAGTCAATTTTCTTGATTGTTATTGGCCTATTCAGGGTCTCAATTTCTTCTTGTTTCAACCTAGGGTAGGTTGTGTGATGTCAGAAAGTCTTCCATTTCCTTAAGGTTTTCAAGTTTGTTTCCATACAAATGAACATAGTAGTCTCTAATGATCTTTTGTATTTCTTCAGGTTCAGATGTGACTTCATCTTTTGTGTTTCTGGTTGTATTTACTTTGGATTTTTCTCTTTTTTTCTTGGTCAGTCTAGCTAGGGGTCCTTTGATCTTGTTTATCCTTGCAAAGAACCAGCTGTTTGTTTCATTGATTGTTTTGTATTATCTTTTTGTCTTCTATGTCCTGAATTTGGGCTTTTATTTTGGTGATCTGGATTCTTCTGCTGAAGTTAGGGTTTTGGTGATCTTGCTTTTCCACCTTCCTAAGGTGACTTGTTAGGCTGTTAATTTGTGATCCTTCCATTTTCTTCATGTGCGTTTGTAGACATATGAATTCCCCTCTTACTACAGTTTTCATGGCATCCCAGAGATTCTGGTAAGATGTTTCTTCATTTTCATTTGTTTCCAGGTATCTTTTAGTCTCTGTTTTGATTTCATCAGTGACCCATAGTTGTTTAGCATCATGCTATTTAGTGTCCAAGTCTTTGTGGGTTTTGGGGGAATCTTGTTGGTGTTGATGTTTATTTTTATTCCACTGTGGTCTGAGAAGGTGCATGACAAAATTTTGATCTTTTGAAATTTGTTTATGCTTGATTTATGGCCAAGTAGGTGGTTGATCTTACAGTACATTCCATGTGGTGCTGAGTAGAATGTATATTCTGTGGTCATTGGGTGGACTGTTCTGTGGGGTATCAATTAAGTTCATTTGGTCAAGAGTCACATTGATATTTTATCCATTTTGTCATTCTATGTCTTTTCAGTGGTGCATTTAGTCCATTCACATTCAGGCTAATTATTGAAATGTGAGAGTTGCTCCCCATCATATGGTTCTTATAGAGTTGTTGCTGTTGTTCCTCTTTGTTTGTTGTCTTTCTTTTGGGGTTGGTTTGTGTGTGTTTTATTCTTTTTCCAGTACTCTTGTGAAGAGTGTTGTTTTCTTTTTTCCTTTTCTTCTGTGTTTAGTACTTTCTTAAGTGTTTCTTGTAGAGGTGGTCTGGTGTCAGCGTAAGATCTTAGGGATTGAATATCTGGGCAAGCTTTTAATTCTCCCTCACCAATGAAACTTAGCTTGGCTGGGTAGGTTATTCTTAGTTGAAATTGTTTACCTCTTAGAACTTTGAAGATAGGTCTCCAAGCTTTCCCAGTCTGCAGGGTTTCTGTAGATAAATCTGTTGCTATTCTAATTGGTCTTCCATGGTAGGTGATCTGGCCTTTTTCTCTTGCTGCCTTTCAGATTTTTTCTTTTATACCTACTTTGCTTAGGCAAATTATGTGTGTCTGGGAGTTGTCTTCTCATTTGTTGTCTTGCGGGGGTTCTCTGAATCTCTTGTGTTTGAATTTTCACATCACTGATTAGATGAGGGACGTTTCCTTGAATAGTCTCATGGAATGTTTGTCCAGGGTGGTCTCTGTCTCTCTTTCTGCCTCAGGAAGTCCAATTACTCTTAGGTTCAGTCTCTTGAAGTAATCGTTCATCTCTTGAAAGTTTTGTTCTGTCTTTTTAAGCTTCTTTTCTATGTTTTTGACAGTTTGGGTTAGTTCTATATTTTGGTCCTCAAGATTCTTTCTTCTTCTTGGCTAATTTTGCTTTCCATGCTTATCATTTTATTATTTATTTCATTCACAGTATTCTTTACTACTGTTATCTCAGTTATCAACTTCTTCCTAGTTTCTTCTTGTCTCTCTTCAATTCTTTTTAATCTCTCCATTAATGTCTTGATATTTAGGTTTGTAGTTTGAGACCAGTCATCAGGGGGATCTTCATTGTTTGCATTCTGAAGTCAGTTTTCTCAGTGTCTGCCCTCCCAGAGGTCTGGGAGAGACCCATATTCTTCTTTTGGTTTTTCTTCATTTGTGTAGATTTTTCTCTCCCCTTTTCCCTCCCCTTCTTTAATTCTGTTTTTCAGGGAAGGTGGGGTTGCTTTTACTTCTTTTTTTTTTTTTTTCAATCTCTTCTTTTTCCTTATGAGGGTCCTCTGGCTTTGTTCATTTTTGAGGCTGGACTGTGGATTGGCAACTGTACTCTTTGCAATTTTTGAGGTTTAATTGAGAGGGGAGCTGTGACTCAGAATCTATATGCAGATCCTAGTATCCACCAACAGGTGTATGGACACACTGGAACCCACTTCCCACTGCCTTACAATCTGCTCATGCAGGTTTGCTCCCTGGAACAAAAGGAGGTAAGAAAAAGGAAAATAATGGAAGGGGGGGTCAGGAGGAAGTTAGAGAGAGAAGAATAAGAGGGAAAACAGATATACATACCAACTAACAAATGAAAAGAGGCACAAGGCCAGAAAAGAGTAAAGAGACAAAGAAACAAAATTCCCTAAAGTATACCGGTAATCACACAAAGACAGTCCAATGAAATCATGCCTTTTGATGTCTTTTTACCCAATACAAACAGGTAGTCTAAATCAAAAAGCAAACAAAAATGAGCAAAACAAACAATCAAAACAATAAAATCAAAAATCAAAATAAAAAACCAGAGGAGCTCTGGAAACTTTCCTGAGTGTCTACAGTCTCTTCAGCTCTGATCTCTAGCCCCTCCCCTTTGCTGTCATTACAGGCAGATAGATTTATTCATAGATTTGGTGGGTTCCCTTGGCTTGCTGCCTTGCTGCCTGAGGACTGAGTTGTCTGTGTCTGATTCAGCATAGGGGAGGGGCTTCTGTCTCCTGTTTTGGCAGGTTATCTTAGATACAAGGTGGAGGCTGCTTGGAGATGGGTGGGGCAATGCGAATCTCTGCCTGGAAAATAGCTGCTGTGGGTGACTCCTCTTTTGCCAATCCTTTCTCTCGACTTGTCCT
>NW_007246628.1:32886-54796 GCF_000164805.1 Carlito syrichta | reverse complement strand
GCCCTTCTTTAATTCTGTTTTTCAGGGAAGGTGGGGTTGCTTTTACTTCTTTTGTTCAATCTCCTGTTCTTCCTTATTAGGGTCCTCTGGCTTTGTTCACTTTTGATGCTGGACTATTGGTTGGGGTCTGTACTTTTTGCAGTTTTGAGGTTTGAGGGGGAAGTTGTGATTCAGAATCAATCTGCAGATTCCATATGCACCAACAGGTGTATGGGCACATTGGAACCCATTTCCCACTGCCTTACAATCTGTCTGTACAGCAGGGTTTAGGTTTACTCCCTGGAACAAAAGGAGGTACAAAATAGAAAATAAGGGAAGAAGGGGTGGTCAAGAGGATGTTGAGAGAGAGAAGAGTGAGAGGGAAAACAGACATACCTACCAACTAATGAATGAAAAAGAGACACAAGGCCAGAATAGAGTGAAAAACAGACATACTAACAAAATTCCCTAAAGCATACCAGTAATGACACAAAGACACTCCAATAAAATCATGCCTTTTGATGCATTTTTCCCAACACAAATAGGTAGTCTAAATCAAAAAGCAAACAAAAGTGAGCAAAACAAACAGTCAAAACAATAAAATCAAAAATCAAAATAAGAAACCAGACTAGCTCTGGAATCTTTCCTGAGTGTCTAAAGTTTCTTCAGCTCTGATCTCTAGCCTCTCCCCTTTGCTTTCATTGCAGGCAGATAGATTTACTCCAAGCTTGGGTTGGTTCCCTTGGCTTGCTCTCTGAGAGGACAGCAACAAAACTGAGTTGCCTGTATCTGATTCAGTATAGGGGAGGGCCTTTTGTCTCCTGTTTAGCAAGGTTACCTTGGAAGCCAAGGTGGAGGCTACTCGTAGATGGGTGGGGCAATGCAAATCTCTGCCTGGAAAATGGCCGAGGTGGGCAGCTCCTCTTTCATGGATCCTTTCTCTCCACCTGTTTTTTCTCTCCACTCATCCGGGTCTGTGGGAGATCCACTATGACGGGCTGTGGTGCTGTGTCTCCAGCATCAGGCACCAGGGATCAGAGACACAGCTGGGCACTGGATCTGGTGTGCTGCCAGTGGCCTGGGGGTAGAGGAGGAAGCTGGAAATTTCCTCTTCTGGAGCTGAGAGCTGAGAGCGGCTGATCAGTACCTCCTTAAGATATACTGTTCCCTTACACAACCATGGGGCCCCATGCTGGGTGCCTCAGTCAGGGTGGGGACTGGAGCTCCAAAGGGCAAGTGGTGAGCAGTGACAACAGCTTTGGGCCCTGCACAGGGCACTTCTGCCAGGAATGGAGCTAGTATCTCTGAGGGGCGGGTGCCTAGAGCTCCCTGGGAGAGCGGCTTGAAATAGGGCTGGGCAGAGGCCCAGAACCCAGTTCAGGGAGGTGGAACTCTGAGGAGTGAGCACCAGGCCACTGGGTCGGGTGCCCAGTCAGGGAGGGAGCTGGCAGCGGCTGAGTGCTGGGTGGATCAGTGTAACCAGCAAGGGAACCCAGATCTCCACAAGGCAGTATACAAGGGCCTCCACGGGTGGTGGCCAGTGGCTTGGGGCCGGGTGAGACATTGTAGCCGGCGAGGGAGCTGGAAACTCCACTCGGCCGGAGCCCGGGGCCACCTATGGTGGAGCAACAGCAGCTGAGGAGCTGCATAGCCAGCCTTGAATAAAACCGAGGGTCTCCAGGCCTCGGACCTGTGTGGTTGGCAGTGGGCAGGTGGGTGGGGAAAGGAAAGTAGAGTCTTTTGGGGAACTCACTTTTAGAGAATCTCACAGTCCCACCTATGCTGTCGCCATCTTACCAGAACTCCTCCCCCCCTTTTTCTAACCTCATTTTACTTTCAGGGAGTAAACCTATAACCCCAGTGCATGGACAGGTTCCAGATTATCCATACACCTGTCAGTGGATACTGGGATCTGCAGATAGATTTTGAATCACAGCTCCCTCCTCAATTAAATCTCAAAACTGCAAAAAGGATTGTCCCCAAACTACAGTCCAGTTCCAGAACTGAACAAAGCCAGAGGATATACATAAGGAAGAATAGGAAATTGAACAAACAGAATCAAAAGCAATCCCTCCTCTGCTGAATAACAGAATTAAAGAAGACAGGGGCGGGGGGGGAAGGAAAAAGTAGGGAGGAAAACCTACACAAATGAAATAAAACCAAAAGAAGAATATAGGTCTCACACAGACCCCTGGGATGTCAAACACTGAGAAAACAGACTTCAGAGTGCAAACAATGAAGAGTCCCAGAATGAGTGGTCACATACAATAAACCCAGACATCAAGACATCAATAGAGAGAATAAAAAGAATTGAGGATAGACAAGAGGAAAATAGGAAGGTGCTGATGACAGAAATAACAGCAGTAAAGAATACTGTGATGGAAATAAATAACAAACTAATAAGCATGGAAAGCAGAACTAGCCAAGCTAAAGAAAGAATCTCAGAGCTTGAAGACCAAACTACAGAACCAACCCAAACTGTCAAAAACATAGAAAAGAAGCTTAAAAAGACAGAACAAAACCTTAAACAGATGAACAATTACTTCAAGAGACTGAACCTAAGAGTAATTGGACTTCCTGAAACAGAGAGACAAAGGCCACCCTGAAACAAACATTCCATGAGATTATTGAAGAAAACTTCCCTCATCTCATCAGTTATGTGAAAATTCAAACACAAGAGATTCAGAGAACCCCTGCAAGACAACAAATGAGAAGACCAACTCCCAGACACATAATAATTCGCCTAAACAAAGTAGGTATAAAAGGAAAAACTCTAAAGGCAGCAAGAGAAAAAGATCAGACTACCTACCAGGGAAGACCAATGGGAATAGCAGCAGATTTATCTACAGAAATCCTTCAGGCTAGGAAAGCTTGGAGCCCAATCCTCAAAGTTCTCAAAGATAAACAATTTCAACCAAGAATGACCTACCCAGCCAAGCTAAGCTTCATCAGTGAGGGAGAATTAAAATCTTTCCCAGAACTTATACTGCCTCCAGACTACCTCTACAAGAAACACTTAAGAAAGTATTAAACACAGAAGAAAAGAGAAAAGAATGACAATGTTCTTCACAAGAATACAGGGAAAAGATGGAACACACACATGAATCAATTCAAAAACCAAAGGAAAGAAACCAAATAAACAGGAACAACAACTCTATAAGGACCTCATGACACGGATAAACCCCCACATTTCAATAATGTGAATGGACTAAATGCACCACTGAAAAGACACAGACGGTGGACTGGATAAGAAACTATGACCCCATTATTTGCTACATCCAGGAGACTCATCTCACCACAAGGGACGCACACAGACTCAAAGTTAATGAATGGAAGACGAGATTCCAGGCAAAGGGATCACAAAAGAAGGCAGGAGTTATTGTCTTAATAGCAGACAAAACAACCTTTAAGCTATCAAAAAATTAAAAAGATGCACAGGACACTACATAATGATAAAGGGTTCAATCCATCAACAAGAAATATCCATCCTAAACATATATGCACCCATCACTGGAGCACCAGCATTTATAAAACAACTACTAAATAAACTAAAAAAAAGATATTGACTCTAACACTATTATAGCAGGGGAATTAAATACCCCACTGACAGTCCTAGATAGATCATCAAGGCAAAAAATCAACAAGGAGATCCAGAACCTAAACTTGACACTTGACCAAATGGACTTAGTGGATACCTACAGATTATTCCACCCAACAATCACAGAATATACATTCTACTTATCACCACGTGGAACATACTCCAAGATCCATCACATCTGTGGCCACAAACCAAGCATAAGCAAATTCCATAAGATTGAAATCTTGCCATGCACATTCTCAGATCACACTGGAATAAAAATAAATATCAAAACCAACAACATTTCCCCAAATCCCACAAAGACATGGACACTAAACAGCATGATGCTGAATAATGACTGGTTCAACACTGAAATCAAAGAAGAAATTGAAAGATTCCCAGAAACAAATGAAAATGAAGAAACATCTTACCAAAACTTCTGGGATGCCATGAAATCAGTTTTAAGAGGGGAACTTATATCTCTATGAGCACACATCAAGAAAATAGAAAGATCACAAGTGGAGAGCCTAAGAAACCACCTAAGGGAGCTAGAAAGAGAAGATCACCAAAACCCCAACTTTAGCAGAAGAATTCAAATCACAAATAAGAGCCCAAATACAGGACATAGAGGACAAAAATATCATAGAAAACATCAACAAAACAAAAAGCTGGTTCTTTGAAAGAATTAACAAGATTGATGGGCCCCTCGCCAGAATGACCAAGAAAAAGAGAGAAAAAGTCCAAATAAACATAATCAGAAATACAAAAGATCAAATCCCAACTGACCCGAAAGAAATACAAAAGATTATCAGAGATTATTATGTACACCTACATGGAAACAAACTTGATAACTGAGACGAAATGGAGGACTTTCTGACATCACACAACCTCCCCAGGTTAAAACAAGAAGACATTGAGACACTAAATAGACCAGTAACAACCCAGGAAATTGATTCTGTCATACGAAAACTACCTACAAAAAAAAGTCCTGTACCAGATGGCTTTCCAGCAGAATTCTACAAAACATACAAGGAGAAGCTGATACCAATTCTATTGAAAGTATTCCAAGCAATTGAGAAAGATGGAATTCTCCCCAAATCATTTTATGAAGCTAACCTTACACTGATACCCAAACAGGGTAAAGATCCAAGAAAGAGAACTACAGGCCAATATCCCTTATGAACATGGATGCAAAAATCCTCAACAAAGTTCTAGCAAATCGGATCCAAAAACACATCTCAAATATCATCCACCATGACCAAGTAGGCTTCATCCCCAGGATGCAGAGCTGGTTCAACATGTGCAAGACCATAAATGTCATTAAATATATCAAGAGATGTAAAAGCAAGAACCACATGATTATATCATTAGATGCAGAAAAGGTTTTTGATAAAACCCAGCATCACTTCTTGATAAAAACCCTCAAACACCTAAGTATACAAGGAAAATACCTCAAAATACTATGTGCCATCTACGACAAACTAACATATTGCTAAATGGTCAGAAACTAGAATCATTTCTCCTGAAAACTGGAAAAGCAAGGTTGCCCACTCTCACCTCTCTTGTTCAATATTGTGTTGGAAGTCCTAGTTCAGGCAATTAGACAAGAGAAGGAAATCAGGAGTAACCAAATAGGAAAAGAGGAAGTCAAGTTATCCCTCTTTGCTGATGATATGATCCTATACCTTGAAAATCCAAGAGAATCTGTCAAAAACCTGCTTGCACTGATAAAGGGCTTTGGGAAAGTCTCAGGGTACAACATAATTTGCAAAAGACAGTTGCATTCCTTTACAACAACAACAAGCAGGCAAAGGTCCAGATAAAAAGCACAATCTCATTCACAATAGCCACCAAAAAATGAAATACTTCGGCATCTTTCTAACCAGAGAAGTGAAAGACCTTTACAATGAAAATTACAAAACACTACTTAAAGAAATCCAAGAAGACACAAACAAATGGAAAAATATTCGATGCTCATGGATAGGAAGAATCAACATTGCTAAGATGTCCATCCTACCAAAGGCAATCTACAGATTCAACGCAACACCCATTAAGCTATCAACATCATTCTTCTCAGACCTGGAAATGACAATACAGAAATTCATATGGAAACATAAACAACCACAAATAGCCAAAACAATCCTTAGCAAAAGAAACAAAGCAGGAAGTATCATACTTCCAGACTTCAAACTTTACTATAAGGCTACAGTAATCAAAACAGCCTGGTATTGGTACAAGAACAGGCACATAGACCAATGAAACAGGATAGAGATTCCGGAAGCAAAGCCTCAGTTCCTCAACCAACTCATCTTTGACAAAGCCTCCAACAACAACCACTGGGGAGAAGAGAACCTATTCTGTAAATGGTGCTGGGAAAACTGGCTGACCAAATGCAGAAGATAGAAACAGGACCCCTACTTATCGCCATTCATAAAAATTAACTCTAAATGGATCAAAGATCTAAACATAAAACCTCAAACTATAAGAATCTTAGAAAGCGCAGGAGATACCCTTATGAAAATTGGAACTGGAAACCAATTTCTATTCAGAACCCTAAAGGTCAATACCTTAAGAAATTAGATAGAAAAGTGGGACCTCATCAAATTAATGACCTTCTGCAAAGCAAAAGAAATCATCAAGAGAGCAGGGAGACAGCTCTTAGAATGGGAAAATATATTTGCCAACTGTTTATCTGACAAAGGGCTAACATCTAGGATCTGCAAGGAACTCAAATGCACCAAATGGAAAAAAACAAATAGCCCCTTTAAAAAGTCAGCAAAATATATGAATAGACACTTCTCAAAAGAAGATATATGGGCAGCCAATAGAAACATGAAAAAGTGCTCAGAGAAATGCAAATCAAAACCACACTGAGTTACTACCTAACCCCTGTAAGAATGGCCATCATTAATGAAACAAACAACAGATGCTGGCAGGATGTGGAGGAAAAGGAATAACTTCTACGCTGCTGGTGGGAATTTAAACTGGTGCAGCATCTTTGGAAGATAGTGTAGTGATTCCTGAAAGAACTAGAAATTGACCTTCCATATGACCCAGCAGTTCCCCTATTGGGAATATACTCAGAGGAACTCAAACTATTCCACAAAGAAGATACCTGCACACGTATATTTGTTGCAGCTCTATTCACAATAGCAAAAACATGGAACCAACCGTGTTGCCCATCAAAGCTGGACTGGATAAAAAAAATGTGGTACATATACGTGATGGAATATTATGCAGCCATAAAGAAGGACAAATATATGGAGTTTGCAGCAACTTGGATGGACTTGGAGTCTATCATAATGATTTATCACAGAAACAAAGAACAGAGTTCCATATTTTCTCACTAATAAACGGAACTCAAACAATTATAATGCTATAAGAAAGCAATTGGCAGTAGTGGGAAACTGTCAGGTGGGGTGAGATTGGCAGTTGAGGGAAACAGCTAGGGGAGGGAGGGGCATACGTCATCAACAAGGGTACCTGCATGATCAGTGTGTGTTTACCTAACCCTGAAATGTACTCCACATCTTTATAGTAAAAATTTTTTAAAAAAAGAAGTCCCACGTCTTCTCGTCTTTGTTGCCATTTATTAGCATTGAGTCTTTTTTACTTGGCTGCTTTTAACTTTTTTCTTAATCTCTGGTTTTCAGAAATATGTCTAGAATGTTTCTAACTGAAGTTTTCTTTGTACTTATCTTGTTTGGGAATTGTTGAGCTTCTTGGATAAATATACTAATTTTTCTACCAAATTCGAGGAATTTTCAGGTATTATTTTTGCAAATATTTTTTCTGCTTCATTCCCTCTCTTCTCCATTTCTTGAACTCCAATTATGTGAATGTGAGACAACTTGGTAATCTCCCATGATCACTAAGGTTTTTTCACTGTTTCACCTATCATGTATTTTCTTTTTCTTCTTCAGATTGGATAATTTCTATTGATTTGTCTTCAAGTTCAATATATCTTTTCTTTTGAAGTCTCCAATCTGCTGTTAAACCTATCCAGTAAACTTTTTTTACTTCTAGTATCACACCTTTCAGTTATATAATATGTTTGGGTCTTTTTAGAGTGCTAATTTCTCTATTGAGGTTTCTCATGTTCACTTATTGTGTCCATCTATTTCTTTAGTATCTGATCATATTTATGATGGCAGTCTTAAAATTCTAGTTTGGTAAGTAAAACATCTGGGTCATATCAAATTCTATTTCTATTGACTGGTTTTTTTTTTTCCCTTGATCATCAGTAACATAATCCTAATTTCTCACATGTCTAGCAATTTTTTTATTGTATGCTGGACACTGTGGGTGATACATTATAAGGCATCTAGTTATGTTATTTGCTTTAAAAGAAGGTAGTTTCGTTCTTCAAAGTAGCTAATTGTTGGCAAATTTCTCTACTACAGCTTGGTTTTATTCCTCATTAGGGTGGTTCTGTTTTATAATTATTCTTGTTCAGGGCACTATTGCAGGGATTTGCAAATATTGTCTGTATGGGACAAGGTAGTAAATCTTTTAGCCTTTGTGAGTCAAATATGATCTCTCCTCTTCCTCCTCCTCCTTCTTCATCCTCTTCCTCTTCTTTTCCTTCTTCTCCTCTTCCTCTACCTTTTCCCAATACTGTTGCTGCTGCTTCTAAAATGTAAAAATTATTATTAGCTTAGGAGATTACAAAAACAAACCACAAAGTCAGACTTGGCCATAATTTTCTGACCTTTAGGAGATCTCAACTGAATGCAATAAAAATGTTCCATTCAGAGCTGGCCAAAATTCTGGTATCTCACAGTACCATACAATCCCTTGCCAATTAGAAACCACTTTCATGCTAAGCCACATGAAAGCTCATCTAGTCCTAAGTGAAGGACCCAGATGAAACCCTTATGTTTCACCACCTGCACTGAAGTCCAAAAAAATGTCCCTGGACAGAAAGCTGGTGTGACTGTGTGGTTCACTTGATGTGTTTCTCGGTTCTCAAGGGACACAATCTCACATTACTTGTGTCTCTATACCTGAAACTAATGGCTTCATATATGTTGACCTGTGTTATACTTGTTTATGGCAGACTAGTTACTCCATCAGAGCCAGAAATGGAAATCCCTACAAGTTCACTTTGAACAGATTGAGTTTTAATGTCTCTGAGGTATATGGATGGAGCTGTATAGGGGGCAGATTATGAAGGATGAACAAGATTTATAAAAATACAAATTGCTGGTATATGGCACTTGATATTACATCAAGAGATAACATTTTTCAGTGAAAACACACAGTTGATAAAAGGGCAAAGGACGGGTTTAGGGCTAAAAATAAAGTGAGGGCTACCCAAGAGCCATATGAAAACAGTTGTGAAGTAAAAGGAGCTCAGTCTTCCCTGGTTAATATTTTTCTCTGTACTTTTTTTGACTGTACATTTTAAGAATGTTTCAAAGAGTTATCAATGTCCTTACTGTCTGTAATACAGTCTTATTCTTAAGGGAAACATTGATCCAAATATTTAAAAGTTATTCATTACATCTTTATAAATGATTTTTCTCTTTCATTCTAGTATTGTCAATTACTGTAATAAAAAATATTACCACCATTCAGTTTTGTCATCAACTTCTGGCTTTTCTCTCATATTAACTAGAGATTATGCTATAAGTTATAGGCTTTAAAAGTAGGTTTTCAACAAAGACATGCTTTCTTATAGCCTCAGTGAAAATGACAAGGTACCTATCAATACTTCAAGTAACAGACTCATGAATACATATTTCCAAGCTGACACCACTTAGATGACTGAAGGTTGTAGGGAGTGAGTCAGGATTTCTAGGTCTTTTTAGTATAGAAATGACAACTTTATAAAAGCAGAATGTAGACCTTAGATTCAGCACCATAAATAGTAATTACATGGGATTGAACAAACTGATAAAAATGAACAGAATTGTGGTTGTTTTGTAGTATTTTAAAATTTACTTATTGTAAATAAGTAAAACACAACAGTGTGTATTATTTGTAGGGTTCTAACTTGTTAGGGACATATAATAAAACCCTTTCTTTTTCTTCTTGACCTATCTTAGCCTTTAAACTGGGGGTCATCAAACTATACTCTATGGGCTAAATCCAAACCACTACAGGGCCAATTGTAGCCCATAGCAGGCAAAAACCCAGGTGTCCAATGTTTATATATTATTTATGGCTACTTTCATATAACAATGGCAGATTTGAGCACAAATCTTGCATCAGAAACCCAAGGTCCACAAAGCCGAAACATTTACTATCTGGTCCTTGACAAGAAAAGGACCCCTATTGTAGATATGATTTTGCATACTGAAATATTATTTAAATAGTGTTTTGTTTTCACTGAAACCTCAAAATCCAGAGACAAATTGTCTTAAATCTCTTTGCTTTTAAAATCAAAGTAATTTGCTCAAGGAGTCAAGAAGAGGCTATTGTTGGCTGGGATTATGTGCAGTAGATCATCCCTGTAATACCAGCACTTTGGGAGGCTGAAATGGGAGGATGCTTAAGCCCAAGAGTTTGAGACCAGCCTAGGCAACATAGCAAGACCTCATTTCTACACATGTACACACACAATCAAAAGAAAAAAAAGAGACTTCTTGCTGTTAACCAGAATATTATTTTAAAAATCTACTGTATAACCAAAATCATACTTACAGTGTCACATGAGAATAAATCTCATTTAATCAGGTATAACAAGCCTACCATTGGAAACAGGACTTGCGTTTCATACATGGAACCAAGGCACACAAAGTCCTCCAAGGAGATTGGCCTGCTCTATGGTTTGGGGGGTTCTCAATGTTTAGGTGAAGAGAAACTTTTCCTGGCAGATCACATACCGTAGCAGATTGAGCATGGGGGAGAGATCACGGAGATAGAGAGAACTTCATCCACATGTACAAGTACTCTGGGCAAAATTGTTGAAAATTAATTTCTTGGGGTTGGTTTTCTAGCCTCAAGACATGAACACAAATAAAAGCAGTAAAAACTCTGGAATCAGAGAGTCTACTAAAAACAATACTAGACTCCCCGTGAGTTCTCATGACAGAGGTTAATTTTTTGACCTCCTGATTGCTTAACACCTCATAGCACTGGATTTGTTGACCATATTTCAGGGATAATATATATCTTGCTGCACCACTGTTAATGAAACAGAACAAAATAAAATAAAATGACACCAACTTTTATGATCAAGAATAATCTTCAGGGATTATTTGTGATCACAAGGGACGACTATTGGAAAGTCCAAAACCAGGAAGTGTGTGAAAGCTATTTCTTCGTGTCCTTTCAGTGTCATGTTAAACATTGTGTATAAGGCCTGCCCAGAGTTCTTCTGATTCTTCAGGAGTAAGTGCCTTTATTTGACTTGCTAGTTGTTATTTAGGCTATCCTTTAGCTTTCGAAGGGTAGATATTAATTGTAGAAAAGTGGTAGAAACATAAATTATTCTTGTTCAAAGGGAAGGAAAATGAAATTCATCCCAAAAGAAATGTGAATGAAAATATTATAACTCAAAGGTTATGGCTTATTTTGTATGTAATTTAGCTCTTATTTCAGCATCTTTCAAGGACTTTATGTACAAAGTCTTTTACATTTTCCTTAAATCAGCTTTACCATTTTTCTGGCTCCTTCATTAGTAAGTTTAATAGTTCTTTGACACAGATTCACTTCAAAAATATAGATACATAATCATTGACTACCTTCCTAGATGTCTCTGGGTAAGATACAAAAGCAAGAGCAGTTTTTTGTTTTTTTTTTTAAGATAAAGATGTAATGGAGTTTTTTTTTTTTTCTTCTCCTCCATGTTGTTTGAGTTTCTTGTAGATTCTGGATATTAGCTGCTTGTCTGAGGTATAATTTGCAAATATTTTCTCCCACTAAGTTTTCTGTTCACTCTGTTGATTATTTCTTTTGCTGTACAGAAGATTTTAGTTCAATTAAATTCCATTTGTCTATTTTTGGTTTTGTTGCAATTGCTTTTAGGGTCTTTGTCATAAATTCTTTGCCCAGGCCAATGTCCCTGAATCTAAAATAAGAATGGAAAGAAAAAACTATAAAGAGTTGAGTCTGTTTCATAATGCAAAAAAAGACAGATGTTAGAGATACAGTAAAGATGAGACAATTCATAACCCAAATCCCACAAAAAGCAGGAGTGCACAAAACTCAATACACAAATGGCTAGATAACTCCTTAGAAAAATAACTAACTCTTCCTCTGATGGTGAAGAAAAGAGGAAAGGCTAACTACATATATATCTTCTAAGTTAAGGGCAAGAATTTGAAGATGTTCATACCAGATAACAGTCTGTTACTCAGAGAGTGAGGATCTGGTGGCAAGGCAGACGGTGTGAAGAAACAACATGGATTTGAACAGTCAGTTGTAGGAATGGGAAAGGAGCTGACTGACCCACATGGAGTCAGTGCTAGTAAGGGGGCTGGCCGAGCTGATCTATGATGAGAGATCAGGGGCGTGTGGAAGGAGGCTGCTGCTGACCGTAGAGATGCATTGTGGATTCAGGTGGTCAACACAGCATGTGGCTGATGGATACAGAAAAATGGGTGATATCCAGAGAGTAGGATCCTTGACAAGGCTGGAAAGGAGACGTGGAAATAAAAGCATTGGCAGTTGGAAGAACAGGCAACTTTGGCCAAAGAGGTACAGGGAGAGGTTGGGGATGAGTCTACAGGTGGACATTTCCAGACGATGACAAGGTTTCCATGTGGACAGTACTGGTGTCAGTTACCCGAGTAATAGAGAGGTCTCATCTCAACCTCTCAAGAGACTCTGAGGTAGGTGTGGAGAGAGGCTGGTAAGTGCAACCTCCCTGAGGAACATCAGTGTGACACTGGGAGCCCAAACACTGGTAAGGAGAAAGAAGTTCTTTCTTCATAGTGCCAGCACTTAATCTATCCCCACAGATCCCCACAGCTCCACCTGATATTTCATGTGACCCAGGAGCTGAAGGTCACAAGGAAGGGGAGAAGGAATGGCAGAGTTACCTGCTAGGCACCCAGTACTGAGGTAGGCCCGTCACAAGCAACATCTCATTTAACATACATTCACAACAACAGGAAAGTAGACATTAGCATCCCTACTTTGTAGATGAGAAAACAGGCTCTGAGAAGGGAAGCTTTTTGGTCCAGTATCACAGGTGGGAAATGTCAAGGCCTATGCTCAGAGCTACCAGACTCCAAAGTGCACTTTCATAATTACTACAGCACATAGTGCCCCAAAGAATAAGGAAACCGGACTCAGAAGAGGGAGAGAAGTGGGAAAAAGCACTTAACAATTTATCAAGATGTGCGTTCGGACACCTCGTTTTCTCCGAAGAGGAGGAAAGCATCAGGCACCACTTCAGAGTCGCCCTTTAACAGGTAAGATTCTTTTAAAAACTGAGAATCCACCAAACAACATACATCAGAAATACAAAGAAAAACCCAGGGCCTTTTGTATCTGTTTTTCTAGATTGCTCTGTCTGGAATATGTTTTTCCAGGTATTTGTGTGACCCTGTCCCTCACTTCCTTCATGTTGTTACTCAAATGCCATAATCTTACTGTAGGTCTTCCCTCACTACCCAATTTAAAATTGCAACTCACCATCTCAACCATCACTGCTTATGCACCCCCTGCTTCCTTCATCTAACATATTGCATATTTCATTTGTTAGTGTCTCCCCCACTAGAATGTAAGCTCCATGAGTGTAGGGGTTTTTTGTCAGTTTTGTTTACTGCTATATTCCTGGCATCTAAAATGCTTCCTGACCCATGACAGAAACTCAACTATAATATTTTAAAATGTATCTCAAAGGTCAGGAGGCACATCAGTTGACTGATGACACTCCTTATATTCTCTCTCTCTCTCTCTCTCTCTCTCTCTCTCTCTCTCACACACACACACACACACACAAACTTGCCCCAAAGAGAATTCCCAGGTAAAGCTGGACATGAGAATTCAGCTTGTCCCTGTGGCAGATATTTCTAATTCTTTACTCAAAATCCACTTCCCACCTTCTTGTCAGTAGAACCTCAATTGTGTTTGAGGGCGAGGCATGTTTGAGGGCGAGGCATAAAAAATAAACAAATGCTAACCTGTTATATGTCCCAGTTTCTCCAGGTGAAGATGGCAATATGGCTTAGTTCTGAATGAAGAGCTGAGGAGGGAGGCTGCTGGGTGAGGCTTCCTGAAAGCTCTTTCCAAGCAAGTAGCACCAACAGGCACACATCGTTTTGCTTCTGCCCTCCTGCTTTCTACCTGTCTTGTGAGTGTGATGCCAGCAGTTACCTTGGGTCATTAGGCAGCTCAGGATGAATTCATGGAGACCAGAAGATCCCAATCTCTGATGTCATCACAGAGCTACTGCACCATCCCTGGACAGCTCCCTTCTGGACATGCAGTCATTTAAGGAAAAATAAGCCCCCAATTCTTTAAGGCACTAACCAGTCATTTTCTGTGACTTGCATCTGAATGTCAGGACCTGTCAGGACCTGGAGGTCAAATTTCCACTCTCCTCTCCATGTTTAACTTAAATGTCACTCCCTTGGCTAAGTTCCTCCCTGCCTCCAAGTTAAGTTAGACTCCTCTCAATAGCCTCACAGCCCTGTGAACTTTTTTTTCTTTTTTTTGAGTCAAGGTCTGTCGCCCAAGGTGGAATACTGTGGCACAATCATGGCTCACTGTAGCCTCCATCACCTGGGCTCGAGTCATCCTCCCACCTCAGCCTCCTCAGTACATGGGACTATATGCATACACCACCATGCCCAGGTACCTGTGAACTTTTTCTTCATGGCACTAATAACAAGCATGGTAATTTAAATAATTATTTATGGATATGTTTTGTAAAAAGTAGGTGAAGACTATTCTTCTCTTACTGTTTTCCCAGTACCTGGCACAGTGTATTCTCTATGTAATTACTGAAATAAGATCTAACAATACAAGAAATCACATTAACTACCAGATATGTAAAACAGCCATTAAATGCTGAGTTCAGGAGAGGGGGTAGAGATCAGAACTAGATGGGCTAAGTAACTTTACTGAGCAAAAGCCTGAAAGGAAAGAATGTGCTCCTCCTGTTAGGCCTATTCAGACATGGCTCATCAATCTGCATCCAGCTCTAAATACCTAAGACAACACCAGTCACTCCATGACATTTTGATGTTCTTTTTTTGGAATTCCCACATAACACAAATGAAAAAAAAAAGTATACAATGCTCACTTGTATTGGGTAATACTCCTGAATTGTTGTTTTCCAGTCATTACATTTGTGAAGGCCCTTAACAATCTGGAACTTGAAGGTTGCAATAGTGTCTGCCATTCACTTATTCATTCACCAGGCATGTAATGTCTCCAGTGTTCAAAGTGCCAGTTCTTGAGAGTTCAAAGCTAAACAAGGCAAGGTGTCTGTACTTACATAGCTCAGTCTGTTGGACAAACATGTAAGCAAGTCACTGTAATATATGCTTCAATAAACAGAACATTTCAGACATTAACAGAGGAAGGTTTCCCAGAAATATCAGAGCTAAGTGAAAGGTTTGGGGTTAGTGGCCCAAGATGGGAGAGGACATTCCAGGTAAAAGCAGTAGCCAATACATAGGCAGGGAGGTGGGTGGGAAGTGGCTTGGCTCAATTCCAGAAACTGCATGAAGTTGTGTGTAACAGGTTAAGTTCATAAACAGCAATTCATGAGACCAGAGGAGTAAGCAAGGCCAAGAACATTAAGGACCTCTGCTAGTCTTTGCTATGTTTGTATTTTATTCTACAGGCAACAAAAGACATAGGAAACTTTTATTCAGAGAAATTCCACTGTGCAACTTAGAAAGCTCACCAGCAAGAGGATGAAAGGGGATGAGAGTGGGTTCAGTTAGCTTTCTGAAGTAAATAAGAAAAAAAGAAGTAATGGCCCCACAGCCAGAGAAGGGTGAGGCATTTGCTGAGATATTCAAGGATTAAATGGACAAGATTTGGTGAGTTGACAAGTGCAGCCTTCCCCTCCTCCTTCCTTGTGTCCCTTCCCAAGTTCCCATGCTCAGTCCTATTCCCAGGTTCATCTTCTTACCTCAAGGTAAAGGTCAAAGCCAAACTCTGGTATAACAGTTCACTGTTGCACCCAGGTTTCATTTTATCAACCCACCCAGCGCCCCCTTCAATTCTTATTATTGTAAATTTTGGCTACAGATGCACATCTTGAATGTTAAGAGAAAGCTTTTTCATGGAGAAGAATCAAACAAAAAAGCCCCACTCTTATTCTGGAAACCAGTTCCTTAATGCTGGTGACCTTTTAAGTCTACCCACACCCCAGGGCCCAGAGGTCTGTAAGAGTATTTCAGCAGTTAACATTCTCACACATGGTAGAACTAGCCTACATGGGTATTTAAGAGCTAATATGCTTCCATTCAAGAGGTAGTACTTGAGGGATACATCCAGGATGTCCTGAAGAGTGAGAATTCCAGCACTGGATGGCTGCTGGCAACAAAGCTATTCCAAACTAAAATAGGGCGATCTGAGCCACTGTGACTCCTGGGCAGAGCTGCTTTCCCTGAGTGGAAGCGAACTGCTTACGCTCAGCTCACTGCTCTCCCTCACCCTTGGAGACTGATGGAGACATTGTAACATTCAGTTAAAATGGCATCATCCAAGGCTGGAGAATCTGGCAGTCAAAACCCTCCGACTCATTAGAGAATATAACACACTTATCTCAATCTTCTCACAATGATAAGAAATCAATATCTGGACTGAGCCCTCTCTACAGTCTCCTACCTGGGCCTACTGCCAGGAACACTGCCACAGAGTAGACCCTTTGAGAGCCACTTGAGAGACCTGTGGGTAACTCCAGGAAAGTCCAGTCATGGGTCTGAGGAAAAAATCCTGAAACTTGGCCCAAAGCCCATTTGACATCAGTTGATACAAGATACGATCAAGGCTACCCGGATAAATCTGAAGGACAACGTCTTCCAATAGAGTACCCTGTTTGAGGGCTGGCAATGTGGGGAGGAAGTCTTCAATCAGTACCATCCAGGCTTATATGAGATTGCTCAAATTCTGTGTTTCTGGCAAACACTTTGCACCAAAATAAGCACCCCTACAGTTATTATCAAGTGTATTGCTGGAACACAGTAACTGCAAGCTGATTTGCTAGAACCAGACTACTAGTTAGTAGAAGCCGTAAAACTAACTGGCCCTTGGTCCTATATGTTTCTGCCATAGCCAGTCTCTCCATGTCTTTGACAAAACAGCATCACTACAGAATACTTGATTTAATAAATACTTCTGAGTTATCTCCCCAACCTGCACTTTACATTTCTATCACTCTACTCACAGCAGGAACCTTTGTCTCATATGTCTCCTCTATTCGATACCGAGCTCCCTTAAAGCAGGCAACTATCAACTGAGTCTTTGCACTTTCATGTTGGTATGTGATAGGGTATTAAGCATTTGTTGAATGAGGTCAGCAGATTCTACATTGTCTCCTACCTGTAATTTTGGAGAAAATATCAACCTCAATCATAAAAACAAGGTGAAACCCTACAATTTAACATGTAAAATCAGGAGTTCAATAAGTCTAAAACTTAAACCTAGGTTTTCTTTCACTTACTTTTAAAATATGTATAAAAATACATACACATTTTTAAAAAATCATTGATTAGAGGTAAACAAAGAATACAAGAATAGCTACATTTGAAAGACTAACTGTGTAAAAGATTTAGAAAACAGTCGGACCCCAAGAACTTAACAGACAAAAAACATAAACGGACAATTGACTCAAAAGAAAAATACACAAGGCTAATAAAACATGAAAAAATTTTCCAATCTTACTAGACATTATTTACCTATTAAATTAGCAAAGTTTTAACCAAATGATAATTCACAAATGATGGTGTGAAGTCAAAGGGCACTCACACACACACAAGTATTAAGAGGGATGGTTTATCAATATATCATATATAGAATATAGAATAAGAAACCTTAAACGTAGTTATACCTGAGGTATATGAGACTACATATGTGTATATATACATATATAAATATGCAAACCCTAAAAAACTTTATATTTTTCTATAAACTTCTAAAAACATCTCTACCATTTGCTACCTATATGACCTTCTACAAATTATTAACTTTTGGGGCCGAGTTTCATCATCAGTAAAATTGTGATTAAAAAAAAAACAAAGTATCTACCTCATAGAGCTGGTATAAATAAGAGTTTTAAACAGTGCCTGGCATATAGAATGCTCAATAAAGGCTAAATGCTACTACTTCCTCATATCAGAAATTTGGAAACTGCCAAATGTTTAATGACAGAAAAATGGCTATTAGATTATGGTAAATCCATACAATGGCATATTATTATACAGTCATTAAAATGTTGTTCATGAAGAGTTTTTAATGATGTTGAAAAATGCTTATATTAAGTGAAAAAGCATGATATAAAATTGAATATATAGCATGATTTCAATTATGTAAAATATACATCAACATGTAGAAAAAGATCTAGCAGAAAACATACCAAAATATTAAAAGTGATCATTTTGGGTTGTAGAATTTGACCTGCCTGCTATTTTCTCCTTTATACTTTTCAATCATTAATCTTTTTTTTTTAACAGTAAAGAAAGCATTACTTTTAAAACCAAGAAAACATCAGAATTTAAAAATGTTAAAATAAAGTAACAAATGGATAATCTTAAAAATTTATAGAAATGTCTGCCTTTTCACATATAAATGATATAATACAGGGATTACTATAGCTTTCCAAAGCTCAATTATTTTCTGTTGAGTTTACAAATACATAGAGATTATCATATTAATGCCAAATAAATATTACAAGCAACATCAAGCAGTTAATATTTTTTGGTTGAATTTCGTTTATGAATGTGTGAAATTGAGCCCAAACAAAGCATTCCCTGATTTAAAACGGTGCCCACACCCTTAGGCCACCTCCCCAACACTAAGCAGGAATGTCTGCTTCCAGCTGGTTCTGTTCCAGAGCTGCCTTCCAACCCGTGAGGAGTACCCAGCAGGCTTGACTGGCAGCTCTTCCTCTCAGCTTCACTCCATGCTCCAGCGGCTCTTCCCTTTTCTATTTGTCCAACTACAAAGTTCCCATCCCAGCTGCCATTTTCAAAGAGAAGAACTCCTCCTGTCTGGTTGTAAAAAAAAAAGAAAGAAAATAAGGCTCTCCCCTCACTCGGAATAAACATTCTAGAACCCTGTTCGATTCTTCACATACATTTCCCCCCCTTCTTAAACAGTTTTAGACCCTGTGTTCCTCTCTACTTCTCAGATTATCTTACCTTCAGTCCAAAGCACTATGTTCATTTCAGTCAATTTTTGCCCTTACAGCCCTCAGTCTACTCAATCAAACTAAATATCAGCCCATGTAAAAATCATTTAAGTTTTAAACAACAGGACTAAAGAGAATAAACAATCACAATCTACAGGAGACATCAGGAAATTGTTCATATTCTTAATAAAGCATTTCTTTTAAGCAAATCTCAAAAGAAATTATCAATCAGCATTTTCACCCAAACAGCACTGTTAGACATTATGTACTTTAGCCATAATGCTGAAAAAGCATTCTAGCTAGTATGTATCAGTTGTTCACCCAACCATCTACATTGCATAATGACTGAATGTTTTAAGTGGTAGAAGCAGAAACTCCCTAGATGTTAATGTATTTTGTTGCTGTATGGGACTTAATTCTCACAGCAAGAGCTACCTTTATATAACCTACCAATTTAATGAACACCAAACTTTACAAAGTAATATAATACAATCTAAATGTACCATAAACGTATATTTGTTAATCTTGATATTAGAACATTTAAACATTTCAAACTACATAAAAATATGACAAACAATATAAAATAGAAAGAAATTTGTTGACAACTTACTTCCAAAACATCACTATTTCTTATATTGCAATTAAGCAACAAGACAGCTTACACAACTCTTCAGAAAACATATAGTGTTTTTGTGGAGTGTTATCAACAAAAATCAGCACAATCCCACACAATAATGTCTCTAATTTATTATCTTTTCCACAGTACAAATTTTTCACAAACCATAAATCCTTTGCAGTTATTCAAAGTCTGTAAACAATTGCCTGAATTCCCACACTCCCCCACCTCAGTTTAAGCTTGTGAATGTTTTAAGTCCCTTCAATCAAGTTTCAACTCTTCCATTTGCATAAGGAATTAAGAGCCTTCTCTCTTTAAATTATTTATATTGCATCATACAACCTGCAATGCAGTAAATCACAGTGAAAGCCCTGGGAAAACAAAACAACATGATCTTTACAGCAGGACTTAGAACTTTACAATATTAAATGCATTTAAAGAAGCTTCCCATAATAAAAGCATGGGTTCTCATTTCCAGAAATCAAGTCAATTAGAAACCCTAGGTTCTACTTAAAAACCCATTTTGATCTAAAAGTGAAAACAGTCCCCTATCCATAGTCATTTTATAAACTCTATACAGTTTCACTTGCAGAGATTTTTTTCCAGTCTGGAAAACAGTAGTGCAATTAGTTTTACTTCTTTTAAGTTATTTAGTCCAGTAGGTAAATAGCTCTGTGGAAAGATAAGAAGATGCTCTGGTAAACAAGAAACTTTTGCAAGCCCATGCTGGCTTACTAGTCCATTAAAGCTTGCAAGTCCATAGTGGCTTTCAACAAAATGTTGTATATACATCACTAATAACAAAGCAGAAATAAATAGGCAGAAGTGACTGTAAACTGTCTCATCTCTTAATGATTTTTCAGTAATAACTGACTTGACAAATTGATTATATAGTCATTTAAATAAGCAGACAGTAGACAGTTGCCCTAAAGGACATTCCCCTATGGCATTCAGTCTGGAAAGCCCCAATGGAGTTACATTCCTAAAATTAAAACAAAAAAGAGGGAGTGAAGGGTGGGAGATAAGTTTACAGATGCCACTGGGATGGGATTCCATCAAGTTCACTTGGATTTCTTCTTAAAAAGGCTTTTGATTTTTGATGGCTTTTTGCTTTTCTCTCCATTATGACAAAGGTCATGTGGGATGCTGCTTATCCTGGCAACACTTGGGGCTTCCAGTACTGGTTTACTGTCATTCCCCGCTGAGGAACACGATGTGTGGCGAGGTTTAGGCACCGGGATGCCACTGGAAAGCTGGTTCATGCTACAGGACTTCTCCAAGATGCCATTGTACACTTTGCTTGCAGGACTGAAGATCATACTCTTAGTTTCTGTCAGACCCACACAGTCAGGAGAACCCCGTGAGACATCCACAGTTACGGGTGAATCTCCTCTGGAAGAATCCTCCAGGGAGAGCTCCTCTCTTGATATCTTTCGAGGAGATAATGTTTGGTATATCTCGAGGCTTGATGGAGGAGACTGTTTCCTTCCAATGGAAGAATTTAAGGAGTCACATTCTGAAGCTGTGTCTGGCACTTCCCTGAATGAGACACAGACAAAGGTAAAAATTTTAAATAAATATGTTCTTAAGAGTACTAGCAGACGTTCTAATTAATTCTAACTAAAACAACTTTCATTGTTTAATCTGCTGAAATCTAAAAGAGGAAAATGCTAAAATTCTATACATGCTTTAGCAAAATCAGAAAATTATTCCTTTAAATAATATAGCTTCTCAAAACTCAATTGTTAACTTTTAACAAAAACAATTTATCAGATAAGTAAAACTGCTTAAATTTTAAAGGTGACTCGGCTACTATTTCAGCTACATTTTGTGCTTTGTTTCAACAGAGTATTTTTATTTCTAAATCAAAGTTGATACTATTTTAAAAGACAAATTTTAGTCACGGCTCCGTCTTTTATTTCATTTTGTACTCCTTGATGAAATATAGTTTTTAAAGAAAGAAACATACACTATAGAAGTTACACTAAAATATAAGTTCCACCCAGTTTACAAAAGTAGGCTGAGAGTTGAGGTGCGGCAGAGTATGGAAAGGCAATTATATAATGCTGCTTTTAGAAAGCAGACATGCAGTAAATTCTTACAAGGTTAATTCTTTGTGAATGTTTTCCTCCATCCCCACAGTTATGAACAAAGTTCATAACACCCCCGCCAACATACAATAATTCCTTAAAATACTCCTCAAATCTACTGCTTCCTATTACCTCCGCTGCTCCCAGGCCTCTTCTGGAGCCATCAGGAAATCACCTAGATGATTGCAACAGCTTCCCAATTGGTCTCCCTGCTTCCATTCTTGTTCTTCCCTCTCAGTTACTTCTCTACACAGCCATTAAAGTGATTTTTAAAAACTATCCGAGCAGCCAACAAACACATAAAGAAATGTTCAACCTCACTAATCATCAGGGAAATGCAAATCAAAACCACACTGAGATACCACCTAACTCCAGTCAGAATG
>NW_007246628.1:0-32669 GCF_000164805.1 Carlito syrichta | reverse complement strand
GAAGAACTCAAATCACTCTATAAAAAAGATACCTGCACACGTATGTTATCGCAGCGTTGTTCACAATAGCAAGAACCTGGAAACAACCATGCTGCCCATCAAAAGAGGACTGGATTTAAAAATGTGATACATATACACGATGGAATACTATGCAGCCATAAAAAAGAACAAAATCATGAATTTCGCAGCAACCTGGATGGAACTAGAGTCTATAATACTGAGTGACCTCTCACAGAAACAAAGATCCGAGTATCACATGTTCTCACTCATATCACTCATATAATGGACCTTGAACATCCAATGTAATACTATAAGAAAATGACTGACGGTACTGGGAAACTATGGGGGGGGAGGGAGATGGGATTAGCAGTAGCAAATATCTGTCTTGGGATGGGGAAACACCTCTTATCAACAGGGTGCCTGAATGAAACATACTTGTACACCTAACCCTTAACTGTACCCCACAAAACCATAATAAAAAATATTGGGGGAAAAAAAAAAAAACTCAAGCGAGCATATCATTCACTTGCTCAAAACTTTCCAGTACTTTCTCTCATACTCTGAGTAAGATCCAAAGCCAAAGCCTGCCAGGCACCGTACATCTGGCTCCTGGCCATATCTCCAACTGCATGCCCTAGCTCTGCCTCACTCCTCCATGGGTCCTCCTTGTTCCTCCAACACACCAACCTTGGGACTCCCTTGGGGCTTCCTCAGGGATCCCTCGGGGCTTTGCACTTGCCATTCCCTCTGCCTGGTATGTATTTTCTAGGCATTCAGTTACTGCTCTATCCCCAGAGATGCCTCCCAATGTTCCCTCTGTCTGGTATTACCTATTCTCCATCTCCATGAGGCTTAGTTCTTCATGGCATTCAGATTATTGCCATCTCCCCAGAGATGCCTACCCTGACCAATGTATTTACAACAGCATTCTCTTTTCTGTTACCTGTCTTTGTTCATTATTCCAGAACTTACTGGTACCTAAAGTGTTATTTTATATTAACTTGTTTATAATCAGTATTCTCAGAAAAAAGGAAGCTTAATAATGACATAGGGTCTTATTAACTTCTGTAGTCTCCATACTAAAATAGTGGCAAACCTACACTGGGTACTTAAAAATGTGTTGGATAAATGAATGAACAGAATGAGATCTTAACAGGAATCATATCTTATTCACTTTTTAAAAAATAACCTTACTGCTTAATCTCATTCACTTTTATGCACTGAGCCTGATGAGAATATTGTTTATTCCATGCAAAGAATGATTAAGAAAAAAAATGAAAGGCAAAGTCAAAGTAAAAAGTCACTGGCAAAATAAAGTAGGAGAAGGAGCAGAGCTAAAGGCAGAATGGATAGGCAAGAATATATGATGATAAGTCATCAGCTGGAACTAGGCCGGTACCTTGACTCACTTGTCTTGGCAGCTCAAGTCATTAGCAAGGGACAATACATAGCAAGGGCTAAATTTATATTTATAGAATGAATAAACGGAACGATATCTTACCTTGGATGGACTATGATTACTATCATTTTTCATGTTATTGTAATGCATTGCTACTGGAAGTCTGGTATTTACTTTTTACAAGGATTTTACGTCAGTACCATGTTTTAGATATACATTAGATTGCTGAATTTATTTATAGTCACTTTTAAATACTTTACTCACACATGTATGTGAAGATTGTCTTTGCTATACTACAAGCTCCCAATGGGTACGAAATCCCCTGAGTAAATAAGACTTAACTAATGTTTTCATATACCACACTTGCATGTGCTGCATAATTCTCAAATGCTTTTACACTTTGATAACAGGAGGTGTAAAGAGATGGCAAGAGGCACTTCAGATATAAAGAAATGATCAGACTCCTAAATCAATCACCAGTAGGGACTTTTCTGAAAAGCTGCTTTTTGGAGTGGATATCCATTAACTGAATAGAATATATCATGGTTCCCTGAAGCTGTTCAGCTTCCAAAGTCAGACATTGATTTTGGTACAATTTTATGAATTTACTTTCTTTTCTGCTATATGGCTTAGCTACTTTGTATATGAAATTGTAATCTAGACTAAAAGTATTTTCCAAACTAGTCTCTAAACTCTAAACAATATGTGAAAAGAATACTGATCTAAGTCAGGAGACCTGGATTCCTATCATGGTCCAGCCATTAACCAGCTGTGCAACCCTCAGTAAATCACTTGCTCTCTCTAGGTCTCAACTTTCCTATATGTTGAGAGAATTTGATTAACTGCTAATGTTACTTCCAGTTCCAACATTCTAATTCTGTAACAAATAACAATCTAAAAGTGTTACTTCTTTCACATAACTGACCAAATTTGGAGTGTAGGTATAGCACAACTTGAAATTTCACTTTCTTTCAGAGTATATATTCTTTAGAATGTGGAACTTAATCATGTGTACCATTTATGCTATTTTTCTAGTTCTTTTTTCCCCAACCTTGACATGTAGTTGAATTAATTTAAGTTTAACACATGCATAAGAAGATAACTCAAACTGAGGTTTAAATGATTATATATGTGCAAAATGCATAGAACATTAAACAATCAGTAAATATTATTATCATTATTATTATTCTGTAAGGATTTTGGTAGATCAACAGTTGAGAGACTGCAATAAAGAGAAGAAAAAGTTTTCTGAATTAAAATTCTTCTTGTATTTATGAACTAGCTATGAATTTTTGACATTGCTATTTTAAATGAGGACTGAACATTCCATCAACGCAAAAAGTTCTACTAGATTGTGCAGTTCTAGAGTTTTCCTTCTAGTTTCTAGAAGTCACACAAGATCAGCTCTGTTAGTAAAGCCATCTTGCTGGTGACTATGGTCATATGACAAAAAAGCTAATCATAAAGTGCGAACCAAGCAAATCTGCATCCAACTCTCCAGCTGCAATGAGCATACAAAACCTGGATTATTTCCTTAGGATTATGCTACACTGGTCACTTGCTAATCACAATGTCTTCTTTTACTAGTAGATGAAACAATTATGGCTGATTAATGATTACTAGGTGGTAATGACCTCTAAAGAGTCACAAGATAGAGAGCTAGAAGGGATCAGTGAGGGAATCCAGCCCATTTCCTTGTTTCTCATAGGGGGATGGTAGGTCATAAGGCAAAATCAAAAACTAGCATTGCTCCAAAAGAGGAATATGGTTCAGAAACAGAGCTCCTCGAGGCAATAGGTCTCACAGAGTGCTGGCATTATGCTGGACTGCAATACACTGCAGCTACAGCCATTCTGTATAAACAATTAGGTTATCAATATAATTTCCTCCTTTAAGTTCCCAACATTTTCCTAAATCTTTGACATATGATATAGCTTGTGTGCCACCAAGGACCAGCACATAACAGAATAAATCGCTAAGTTACCACAAATATTTTAAACAGTCATATCTGATGTTTCTTTATGTTCAAGTATATTTGAGTTCATGCTTTTCCATTTTAGACATAAAATTGTTCATTTGACAAGTTTATATTCTGAAGCCTGAGTCAACTGTGTCTAGCAGCCTCTAAGCAGTTATATCTTGAAATATCTACCTACATATCCATGGTGGGTAGAATTCTAAAATAGCCCTTAAATTTTCAGACCCTTGGTATACATACACCTTCTTCCAGTTAGTCAATCAAGCATATTATAGGTGCTGATGTGAGGGGATTCTGCAGAAAAGATTAAAGCCCCAAATAAGTAGATCTTAACATAGAAAAATTATTATCCAGGTGAGCCTTTTAAATATGAGTCTAGAGATCAGAGATAGAAGTCAGAGAGTCAAAGCCAAGGAGGGATTTACAGAAAGGAAATTCCCTGTGGCTGGCCTCGAAGATGGAGTCATGCGCAAGAAGCAGTGGGAGCCTTTAGGAACTGACAGTGAGCACAGATACAAGGACCTCAGTCCTATAACCACAAGAAACTGAACTTTGCCACAATCTCAGGGGCTTTGAAGAAGACTCCAAGCTCCAGCTGAGAATGTTGCCTGGTCAACACTTTGATTTTAGCCTTGTGAGAGCCTGGGTTTTCTTGGACTTCTGATGTAGAACTGAGAGCTAATAAATGGGTCTGAGGCTAAGCCCGTGGCCACTTGTTATGCAGCCACAGAAAATGAATACAACGCACCACTCCTCCCTGCCTCCACTCCCCTCCTCGCATTTCACCCCCACCCAGCCCCAACAGGCATAGTAGCTTATTCATTGCCAATACCACTGTTTTTCAGCAGAGAAGTAAATGGCCTCCTCTTCCTCTTCATTTCGATAAAGCGCAGGGCAACTTGACACTGAAAGGATATCAGGGTCGGGGGAAGGCAGCGAGTGCTGTGTGAGCTGGGGATGGTGAGGGTGCTGAGGGTGTGATGGGTGAGGAGTATGTGGCGGAAGCTGAGCTCGCTGAGACTGTGGTGAGGATGGCACAATGCTGCGACGAGAGCGGCACAAGCTACTGCTTCTGGCTAGGGATCCAGCAGGTTTAGCCATGGTCCCTGAAAAACAAGAAAATAAACATGCTCTTAAAGGCCCATGCTCCCTTTATGGTCACTACAAATATACACAAGAGAACTGATGCCACTAGTATGTCACTATTTAATCTCCCTTTAATGAAGTAATTGTACAATTATTATCATTCTCTAGGAAACTTAAGAAATAAGAAACAAAAGTATAACAGAAAACAGGTCTAAAAACAAACAGAAGTGAACATGTACACATGAGGTTTTAACAGAAAATTCAAGTTTACTATCAAAAAGGCTTAAAAACTTACCCAAGATAACAAACCCTTACATCTAAAAATCAATATAGCACACCTACAAGAAATATGGATTTATCACAAACCTTTTTATGACTGTTAACATTAAAACAGAACAAATATCAGTACAAAGTAAGTTGAACTTTTACTAATGGATAGCTCTTGAAATATCATAATTTGTTTGAACATCAAGCAATTTTAAATCAAGAAAGTTATTTAAATACTGTATGTATAGTCTCAGAGCTACCTAGGCAGAGCTGAAACCAAAACTTCCTCCTTGAACCCTGGCTATTGTGAAACTAAATGTAAATCTTAGACCATTCTGTTTCTGCTACCAGTCTCACTGTAGACCCAGGCAGAGGGTAAACAAACATGCCTACATTCTCAATGTTGTCACTGAATAGGCATTGCTTTTCTATCCCTTGTCTGTAACAGGGCTCACTGAAGAACAACCTTCTCAGGCTGAAGCTGTTCACTCCTGCCTACTTCATGTGCTACAGCATCAGGACAGAAGGTTGATGGTTCTGCTTCCCAGTACTGTCTGCAGTCCTCACTCCTTCACACTTTTGTAAAAACATGTTCTTTCTGAAGCTCATGCCATTTTAATTCCCACTGGAGCAACTAAGAGTGCATACTTGCATGTTCCATCTCCTTTCCCCTGCAGGAACCCAGAAGTCTAGACTCAAACAGAAAACTCAGGAAATTCTCAGAGATCCTCCTTCTGCTTAAGCTGGCTGAGCACTTCCTTGGGAGCAACACTCTCCAATGAGAAATCCTACAGCCACCATTGTAGCCAGCTTTCTCCTGCAAGTGCTACCTCCTGGCTGGAGGTAAACAGTATGGCCAGCCACATCGGATACAATGCCTCAGTTTTGGGGAAGGCCTGATCCCAGTGCCAGATAGCAATACTTTCCAAGCCATTCTGGACACTTAGGATGCCATGAACCAATACAGATACAGAGCACAGGGCTGCCACATCTGGTAATTGAAAAACTCACCACAACAAGGCTATATATAACCAATGGAACCCTACAGTGCCTATGTCAGCCTCCTGCCAACCACAAATAAGAAGAAATCATCTATCTAAGTGAGAAGGAATCAGAAACATAATTTTGAAAATATGAAAAAATTTCTCCAAAAGACCACACTAACTCTTCAGCAATGCACCCTAACCAAAATGAAACTGTTGAAATTTCAGATATTGAATGCAAAAGTTTGATGAAAAAATTGGTCAAGGAAATTCAGGAGAAAACTGAAAACTGACATAAAAATTTAAAAAACTATCCAGGACGTGAACGAAAAATTCTCCAAAGCAATAGACACCTTTAAAGGGGGGGGGGGCAACTTCCGGTGGTACCCTTCCTCTGAGGGAACTTTTCTGTCCTCTCAATAAGTCCTATTTTCTCACTAAAGAAAAAAAAAAGCTGAAATTCTGAAAATAGAAGAAGTATTTACAAAATGCAGTGGAATGACATTTTAACAGTAGACTAGACCAAGCAGAGGAAAGGATCTCAGACTTGAAGACAAGGCTTTTGAATGAACTCAATTAGGCAACAATAAAGAAAAAAATCAAGAAAATGGAACAAAGTCTCCAAGAAATATGGGATTATGTAAATGTCAAAAACCTAAGAATCATAGGTGTTCCCAAGGAAGAAGAGAAAGCAACAGGTTTGGAAAATCTATTTCAGGGAATAATGAAGGAAACCTTCCCTAGTCTAGCCAGAGACCTAAATTCCAGACACTAGAAGCCCAAAGATCTCCAAAGACTCACTGCAAAAAGTACATCCCCAAGGCATATAATTATCTAGCTAAACAAAGTTACTGTGAAAGAAAGAATTCTCAGAGAAGTCAGACAAAAGCAACAAATAACTTGCAATGATGAACCTATGAGACTAACAGCAGATTTCTCAGAAGAAACCCTACAAGCCAGAAGGGACCAGAGCCCCATTTTCAATCTCCTCAAACAGAATAACTGTCAGCCAAGGATTTTGTATCCTGCAAAACTAAGTTTCATAAATGAAGGAGAAATGAAGTCCTTTGCAGACAAGCAAACACTGAGGACATTTGTTACCACTAGGCTGGCTTTATAAGAAATATTCAAAGAAGTCCTAAATACTGAAACAAAATACATGAGTAGAAAAATGCTGGAAATCATAAAGCCCATAGATTTTATGGAACATTAACACAATAGGTAAAATAAATAAAGCAACCAGATAAAAACCAGTATGATGAGTAGAATTGCACCTTATGCATCATTATTAATGCTGAATGTAAATAGTCTCAATGCCCTATACTAAAAAAATATAGACTGGCAGAATGGATTAAAAATACACACACACACACCCCAAGTATTTACTGCCTTCGAGAGACCCACTTAATTCACAAATACTCCTATCTATAGGTAGACAGGAGGTCTCAAGGTAAAGGGGTGGGGAAAAATATTCCATGCAAATGGCAACCAAAAATGAGCAGGAGTAGCCATTATCATATCAGACAAAACAGACTTTAAGTTAACAACAGTAAAAAAAAAAGGCAAAGATGACTATTATACAATGGGATCAATCCAATGAGAAGACATAACAATTTTAAATATATATGAGCCTAACACAAGTGCCCCAAACTTTATCTAACAGATTCAACTACACCTTAAAAAAGAGATAGGAATACAATAATAATGGCAGACTTCATCACCACACTGACAGCAATAGATAGGTTATTAAGGCAGAAAATCAATAAAGGCACACTGGAGTTAAACAGCACTCTAGAGGTAATTGAACTAATAGATATTTACAGAACATTCCATCCCAAAACTAGAGAATATACATTTTTTTCATCAGCACATGGAACATTCTCCAAGATAGACCATATGGTTAGCCACAAATCAAGTCTCAGTACATTAAAAAAAAAAAATTGAAGTCATATCAAGCACCTTATCAGACCACAGTGGAATAAACTAGAAATTAACTCCAAGAAGAACTTAGGAAACCAAACAAAGACGTGGAAGTTAAACAATTTGCTCCTGAATGATTCTTGGGCCAACAATGAAATCAAGATGGAAATTTAAAAATTCCTTGAGACAAATGACGACAATGAAACAAGTTACCAAAACCTCTGAGACACAGTCAAAGCTGTGCTCAGAAGAAAATATATAGTACTTTAGGTGCTTAAGACTGAAAGATCACGTATTCGCAACCTGATAGCACACCTCAAGAAATGTAAAAACATAAACAAACCAAACCAAAGTTAGCAGAAGAAAAGAAATAATGAAGGTTAGAGCAAGACTAAATGAAAGTGAAAAAAAATACAAAGGATCAATGAAACAAAAAGTTGGTTCTTTGAAAAGATAAACAAAACTGACAGACCACTAGCTACATCAAGAAACTAAGTGAGAATATGCAAATTAGTTCAATCAGAAGTAACAACGAAGATATTACAGCGGATACAACAGAAATGCATAATATCACCTGAAAGTATTATGAACATCTTTATGCATACAAACTAGACAATCTAGAGGAAATGAATAAATTATTGGAAACATAAACCCCCCCAATCTTGAATCAAGAATAAATAGAAACTCTGAACAGATCAATTATGAGTAGTGACATTGCAACAGTACACAAAAGTCTCCCAACAACAACAAAAAAAGTCCAGGACCTGATGGACTCACAGCTGAATTCTACCAAATCTTCAAAGAAGAACTTGTACCAAATTTACTGAAGTTATTCCATAAGATTGAAGAGGAAGGAATCCCCTGACTCATTCTGCGAGGTCAGTATCACTCTGATACCAAAGCCAAGAAAAGACACAACAAAAAAAGAAAACTACAGATCAATATCCTGTCTAACCATAGATGCAAAAATCCTCAACAAAATATTAGCAAACCAAAGTCAACAGCACACACACACACACACAAATACACCATAATCAAGTGGGTTTTATCCCAGGGATACAAGGTAGTTCAACATACACAAGTCAATAAGCGTGATCCATTACATAAACAGAATTAAAAACAAAAATCATATGACCATTTCAATAGATGTAGAAAAAGCATTTGATAAAATCCAGCATCCCTTCATGATAAAAACCATCAGCAAAATAGGCATGGAAGGAACATTCCTCAAAATAATAAAAGCTATATATGACCAAAGCCACAGTCAATGTCATACTGAATAGAGAAAAGTTGGACACAATCCCCCTCAAAACTGGAACAAGGCGAAGATGCCCACTTTCACCACTACTATTCAACATAGTACTGGAAGTCCCTGCCAGAGCAACCAGGCAAGAAAAATAAATAAAGCATATACAAATTGGAAAAGAAGAAATCAAACTATCTCTGTATGCTGACAATATGATCTTATATCTAGAGAACCCTTAAGACTGCTCCAAAAGACTCCTGGACTTGATAAGTGAATTCGGCAAAGTTTCAGGATACAAAATCAACACACACAAATCAGTAGCACTGCTATACACCAATAGCAACCAGGCTGAGAATCAAATCAAAAACTCAATTCCATTTGCAATAGCAGCCAAAAAGCTAAAATACCTAGGACTATATTTACCCAAGAAGGTGAAAGATCCCTACAAGGTAAACTATAAAATTTGATGAAAGAAATCGCAGAGGACACAAATAAATGGAGAAAAATCCCAGACTCATGGGTTGGAAGAATCAATATCATTAAAATGACCATATTATCCAAAGTAATTATCCAAAGTAATCTACAGATTAAATGCAATCTCTATCATACTACCAATGTCATTTATCACGGAATTAGAAAAAACAATCCTAAAACTTATATGGAACCAAAAAAGAGCCAGAATAGCCAAAGCAGAAAGAACATAGCTGAAGCATCAAATTTTCTGACTCCAAATTACACTACCTAGTTGTAGTAACCAAAATAGTATGGTGGAATAGGAGCAGACACATGGACCAATGGACTAGGACAGAGAATTCAGAAATAAACTCAAATACCTAACCAAATGATCTTTGGCAAAGCAGACAAAAACATACACTGGGGGAAAGGACACCCAATTCAACAAATGGTGCTGGGAAAACTGAATAGCTACATGCAGAAAAATGAAACTTGATCTCTATCTCTCCATATGCAAAAAAATAACTCAAGACTTAAATCAGACATGAAATTATAAAATTCCTAGAAGAAAACCTAGGAAAAACTCTTTAGACATCGGCCTAGGCAAAGAATTCATGGCTAAAACCCCAAAAGCAAATGCAACTAAAACAAAAATAAATAAGTGGGGCTTAATTAAAACACTTCTGCACAGCAAAATAAATAACCAACAGAGCAAATAGACAACCCACAGAATGGGAGAAAATATTAGCAAACTATGCATCTGACAAAGGACTACTATCCAAAATCTACAAAGAACTCAACAAATCAGCAAGATAAAAGCAAATAACCCCATTAAAAAGTGGGCAAATGACATGAACAGACACCTCAAAAGAAGATACACAAATGGCTAACAAACATGAAAAAACGCTCAACATCATTCATTAGGGAGTAAAACCACAATGAGACACCACCTTACACCAATCAGAATGGTCATTATCAAAGAATAAAAAAACAATAAATGCCGGAGTGGATGTGGAGAAAAGGGAGCACTTCTTCATTGTTGCTGGGAGTGCAAATTAGTACAATCTCTTTGGAAAGCAGTATACAGATTACTTAAAGAACTAAAAGTAGATCTATCATTTGATCCAGATTGAAAAGGAGAAAAAAAATCATAATTTACAAAAGAAAACCCAAAAGATTATCATAAGAGAATTCAATAATATTCCTCAGTATAGGATCAGCATACCCACAGCATTTCCTCATCAGCAACAAGCAATCTGAAGTATAATTCTAAGAAAGGCAACATATATAACTATCAAAAAAGTCTATTAAGGTACCTAAAAATTAATCCCTTTTTAAAAGCCTGCACAGCCGGGCTCAGTGGCTCAGCCTGTAATCTGGCGCCTTTGGGAGGCTAAGGTGAGTGGATTGCCTGAGCCCGCGGGTTCAAGACCCCCCTGGGCAACTTGGCGAGACCTCATCTCTATAATAAATCAAAAATTAGCCGGACGTGGTAGCGCGCGCCTGTAGTTCCAGTTACTTGGAAGGCTGAGGTGGAAGGATCGCCAGAGCCCAGAAGGTCGAGGCTGTGGTGGCCGGGAGCGGTCACTGCACTCTAGTCTGGGCAACAGAGTGAGACTCCAACTCAAAAAATAAAATAAAATAAAAGCCTGCACAGATAATCAATTTTATTTAAAATCCTAAAAAAGTCAATAAATAGAATTTATTAATAATAATTCTCCTCAAATAAATCCACTAATTCAAAGACATTTTTTAAAAAATGAGACTTGGCATAGTGGTTCATGCCTGTAATCCCAGCACTTTGAGGGTCGAAATAGGAGTGCTTTAGCTCAGGAGTTTGAGACCAGCCTAGGCAACACAGCAAGATCTCTTCTCTGCAAAAAAATAAGAAAAATCAGCCGGGCATGGTGGCATGCACCTGTATCACAGTTACTCAGGAGGCTGAGGCAGGAGATTCACCTGAGCTCAGGAGGTGAAGGCTGCAGTGAGCCATGGTGGTGTCACTGCACTCCAGGCAGGGCAACAGTGTGAGACTCCAACTCAACACACAAACAAAACAAAACAAAAATCCAACAGAACTCTTCATAGAATCTCATAAGCTAATCTTATAATTTGTAAGAATAATTGGTCAAGAGTAGGAATTCTGAATTTGAATGATAAAGAGAGAAGTCTTCTCAATACTTCTTCTAAAGTTAAAGCTACTAAAGCAGAGTCGAGCCAAAGGAACAGAGAGAGCTGGAAGAAATTATGTATTTAAGAGAAATGGTGTTACAAGTCAGCAGGCAAAGAGCAGCAATGACACTGGGACAACTGTTTACCCATATACCAAGGATATCTTTAGATTCCAACCTAACACTATGAACAAAAATAACTTGCAGGTGGATTAAAGGACTGAGGGATTAAAATAATTTAAAAACTTTTAGGAGAACAAACAATAATCTATCATCTTCTGAAAAAGACATAGAGAGTACAAATCAGACTTTCAAATTTGCCATTAAAAAAGCCAAAGCCCAAGAAAAGATATCTGCAACCCCGAAACAACCAGAACATCTAGCAAATGCTTCCAAGTCAGTAAGGAATTTTGGAGAGATTCCACAGCAAGAACAAGCAACTCAGAACAGAAGAAATCAGAATGAAAAATGCCACTAGATGAAATAGAATTAACCTCAGCAACCATCCAGAAAATAAAAATTGTAATAATAGTGAGGCATCATTTCACACCCATTCAAGTTGCAAAACAAATAACTCGGATTGTTCGAGGTATTGGTGAGGATACAGACACATGGGTGCTGTTATAAACAGTGGATATGTAAACTGATAGAACCATTTTGAGAGCAACTTGGCAACGAACAGTAAGAAGTGCCTTCCCAATGACCCAGCAAACCATTTCCACATGTCCACGCAGAAAAAGTCTTAAGGTCATGCACAAGAAGACGCGGGTAAGGATGCTTGTTATACATTGTTTCTAACAGCAAAAAAAATAGAAAGAACCTATGTCAGCAGAAAAAATGGGTTAAAAACTGGTTTAATACAATAAACAGATAAATCATGGCTAACTCATATTAGACAGTTACAGTGAATTTAATTCATCTACATATAAACAAAAAAATCGAAACATACTTTGGAGTAAAAAGAGTTACAAAATAATGCTAAGAGTTTGACAACATTTACATAAATTTCTAAACATACAACAATTGCATATATTGTTATGGATATACATAGGTAATAAAAGTACAACAGACTTTAGAATGATTCACAATTGTAGAAGAGTGGAAAAGGAAGGTGATGTGGGGTTTAGTCGTACCTGTAATGGTTTATTTAAAAGAAAAAGACAGATAAGGCAAAATGTTAAAATCTGTTTATCTTTGTGGTAGGTGGGCATATTATTTTCAGCAATTTTGAGTACATGTGAAGAAGTGTAAATAAATTGCTACTACATTCTCACTAAAAAGCATTTAGCAGATACTAAAAAAAAGGAATAGGAAAACAACTACCTATCATTCGTTCCTCTAACCACACAGAACTAGCTGTTGGTATTTTCTGTTTTTTCTTTACATATAAAATTAAACACGTAGTGTGAGAAATCTCGTACTTTGTTCTTAACATATCACAGTCATGTTTCCCTGTCATTATTTCAGACTTATAAAATCTGTACATACTCATGGTTACAAAAGATTTAAACCACTTAGGAGGGAATATAAATAAGAACCTTCATCCTACCCTAGATTCCACTCCTACTGCCAAGAGTTTCCTATTTACCAGGTACAGAAATCATGCTTTTAGGAATCATCACAGCCGGGCTCGGTGGCTCAGCCTGAATCCCAGCGCTTTGGGAGGCCGAGGTGAGCCGACTGCCTGAGTCCGCGGGTTCGAGACCCACCTGGGCAACTTGGCGAGACCTTATCTCTACAATAAATCAAAAAATTAGCTGGGCGTGGTAGTGCGTGCCTGTAGTTCCAGCTACTTGGAAGGCTGAGGCGGAAGGATCGCCAGAGCCCAGCAGGTCGAGGCTGTGGTGGCCGGAGCAGACACTGCACTCCAGTATGGGCAACAGAGTAAGACTCCAACTCAAAAAAAAAAGGAATCACCACACGGATTTCCACAGAGGCTGCACTAGTTTACACTCTCACCAACAGTGCAGAAGTGTTCCCTTTTCACCACATCCTCTCCATCATCTGTTATTTTTTGAGTTATTGATGATGGCCATTCTGACTGGAGTTAGGTGTTATCTCAGTGTAGCTTTCCATATGACCCTGCAATCCCCCTACTGGGAATGTATCTGGAAGAACTCAAATCGCCCTATAATAAAGATACCTGCACACGTATGTTTATCAAAGCATTGTTCACAATAGCAAGAACATGGAACCAACCATGCAGCCCATCCAAAGAGGACTGGATAAAAAAAGTGTGGTATATATACACGTGGAATATTATGCAGCAATAAAAAAGAACAAAATCATGAACTTTGCAGCAGCTTGGATGGAATTAGAGTCTATAATACTGAGTGGTCTTTCACAGAAACAAAGGTTTGAGTATCACATGCTCTCACTCATAAGTGGACCCTGAACATCTACCATAATACTATAGGAAAAGGATTGACAGTAGCCAGAAACTGTGGGGGAGGGCGGAGAGGTGGGATATCTTCCTGGGTAAGGGGGGACACACTTCATCAGCAGCGGTGCCTGCACAATGAATATTAGTATATCTAAGCCTGAATTGTACCCCACAATTTTAAAATAAAATCACTGAAATTAAAAAAAGAAAAAAGAAATCAAGCTTTCTACCAACTCACAGAGTGAAGTACCACTGTGGTGCCACTAGGTGGAGGCAGAGCTCGCAAAGTGTAATCTTTGGCAGTTTTTTTTTAGAGATAATACATTTGATCACAGAGTTTCCAGAACATAACATTAAATTTAAAATCAACTTGTAAGTTTCTCGAATTTAAAAATTCAAATTTCTCTACACCACAATCACTTAAAATGAGGATAATTGCTGACATTTGGTATAAGTGTTTTCTTTTAATGGACACATGGGTATCCATCCATACCCTTCAAGTGCTTTTTTTTAAAAAATGGAAATAAAAAAAACTTACTAATCTAGAGAATGTATCTTCATAAATAATTCTGATATTAAATATGGATGTTAAGAAAAAACTGTGACTTTAAAAAGCTACAGTATTCAAACAAAAGTATATACTTATAAGTCAGTATTGCATTTGGCAAACTTAAAGGCCTATATTTAAATAAACAAACAGAAACTTACAATATTCAGACTGCAGAGCTGACCCAGATCTAAATATAGCTCTGCAACCATTACTACTTTACAGAGTAGAGCAAGCGAAATGAATGAAGTCACACACTTTTAGCATTTGCTGCAATTACAATCTGTCCACTCACTCTCCTTGCATTATCTGTCTACCATTTAAACCAGAGGATTAAAACCACAGAAATAATACAAGAATATAGTCACTGACTAAGAATTAATTTGCAAATTGAGGACTTTATTTCATAAAATTGTTTTTAAAATTAGAACCCTTTCTAAATCATAACTTCAGGAACACTGCAACAATTAAATTTAAAAAGTCAAACTGGAAAACACTCATATGTCAATATTTAACTGATACCAAAGACTAGAATTTCCACATGAGTTTCAACCAACCAATGACTAAACTGTTTTTCATTCTTTGGAACCTTGTCTACACTGTCATAAGATTGGAAAAATGGATCAAGCAGGCAATAATAAGGGCACACAATTTAAAAAATAATTTCTAATACAAGAAAGATCCCATTTTAAATTCAAAACCTCTATAAACTCTGCAAAAAGTCAAAACTAAAATATTTAAATTTCATCATCCTATTGAAATGTATTCTCACAATGTAAACATTTTCAAAAAACACAGCAAAACAAATATAATCAAAATGTTAAAAAAAAAAATCTTCTTTGGGAGGAATTCCAGTTTCTAACAACAAAAATATGTACGTTTTTCTAAATATAAATACAGTTTTTAAAATTTTGTTTAAAGGTTAATTGATTCAGTACCTCTAAGTTCAGAAGGGTAATACCCTTTCAAAAAAAGGACAAAATTAGAAAAGCAAAATAAAATACTAAAAATAGGCCTAGTGGGATTGACAACTTAATTTTTTAAATTACAGATGGGCTTGAAGTCCACAGTTAGTTAAGAGCAGAGCTAGAATCCAAACCCATGATTCCAAGATCTTACCCTAATTTTTATTTCTGCTATAGAGTTAACTGCTATTTGAAAGGATGGTTTCCCTTAAAGTTCAGCACTTCATCTACCCACCTTGACTTGGCATTTATAATATGCTGCCTTTATCATAAATTATATTTTTACATGACTTCCCATTTCAATTTAATTCTAAGCAACAATTTGCTTAAAAAGTCTTATAGTGAACACTTACTATAATAAGATATATAACAATTGCTCAAATAAACATTTGATTGATTAAATTAATCAAGCATTCAGGTTTCTTAAAAGCATGTATATAAACATATAATAACTATACACGGGAAAAGCATATATATATATATATATATGCATTTCATATAGTATTCTCAAACAATAAATACCTATATTATTAATGACAAAAAGAGAAAATAAGAGATCGAGAAAACTTTCATCACAGATTTCAAAGTACATAATTCCTAAAAGGACATGGTAGAAAGTTACTTTACCAACTGTACCAACACTTTTTGTTGAGCTTACCAGGAAATTGTGACACTATTGGGGGTGTGTCTTCATCTAAGTCATCAACTCCTCCAGCAATTGGATAGGGTGGAATGGAGACTCTGGGCATCACCACCCAGCTGTGATCAGAATAAAGGGAAGAGGTCAGGCTGGGGAGTCCAGAGTTATGGGCTATCTGAAAGCCACAGATTTTCTCAATTTGTTGCCAGCGAAAAAGTCGTTCTCGTAAACAAGTTGTCAACTCAGAGAGAGCTTTCCTGGAAAAGTCAATAAAATAATTACTTATTGTATACCAAGAGGCTTTAATATGGCACTGCAAAAGGCAATACATGAACATATCATGGCAATTAACTAATTTCTTTTTTTTCAAATTTTTTTATTTTAAAGATGTGGGGTACAATTCAGGGTTAGATATACAAATGTTCATTATACACATACCCTTGTTGATAAGGTGTCCCCCCCTCCCCTGGCAGATTCCCACCAATTAACTAATTTCAAGAAAAAATTACCCACTCTTAGAATCAGTGAAAATTATGTATTTATATGATTAAATGGTAAATGTAAACATAAATTTCCTACAAATTATTCATTTCAACATGATAAACAATAGAGCAAAAAAACAGATAGCTGAAATAACATTCTTACTTTGCTTCCAGAATTTTGTGGTCTACTTCATCTAGGGAAGAGCTATGTGCAACATGCAGAGTTCCAAAAACCGTGCTTCTCTTCTTTTTAATTTTTTCTGCCTAGAAGCCAAAAAGGAGAAAGATAAGGTTAAATCTTTAAAAAAAAAAAAAATCCACATACACTAATAAAGTTTATTTTGGTTTTGAGTATATTCACAATCATAAAACCAGTTGAGAATTATTAGCCAAGATATCCCTGTTTTCCAAAAAGAAAACAGAAGAGGGAGAGAGCATGCTTTCCCTAAACCAATCAATATAATTCAAAACTACTCTGGAGAATTTTTCTCTTATTTCTATGGTTCAGAAAGACCTGAATTTTCTATTAAAACTAACACAAATATTAATTATATCCTACTGCAATGGAGGTGTTAGTGAGTGAAATGACTTTTTTGTTGTTGTTGCTAGAACTCAGATTAAGACTTATTCTTATCCCACAGAATTTATTAAGTGTCAAAATTAATTTCTAGTAACTACTAACCTGAATCAGATACGAAGCAGCAACCTAAAGGAGAAAAGCTCTGTATAAAACTTTTATGATAATGATAAATAACAATAATGTTTAAATGACACTAAGGTCATTTTGAATAGTATACACATCTCTAAATACAGTACATTCACTTCAAAGCCTAGGATTACAAGAGTCAATTTACATAGCAAGTTCTAATTCAAGAAAAGAAACTAGCAATATTATCTGAATAATAATATTCAGATCTTTTTATCCCAGTAAATTAATCCTTCTAGGAATGTAGCCTCATAAATTTAGTAAATTTTGAAATATAAATGAGTACCTCATCCTTAGCAATAGCTAATTGCATTTCAGCATTTTGCCTTTTAATATTGTAGTACTGTACTTCTACTTCATGTGTTAATTGAAGCCATTTCTGAAGTGCATCTGGAACAGACCAGCTACTTCTCAGTTCAAATTCTTTTTCAGCCTTTTTTAGAGCCATGCGAACCTAGACAAAAGCAGGGAGACAGGGAAGGAGAAAGGGATGAAGAAAGGATTAAAATATTTTTAAGTACCCAAACTAAAAAAAAAAAGAATTTTAACAATGCTCTTTGTAATCATCAATTAAGTCTAAATAACTTGAAGTTAAGTCTAAAGCTTCAAGCGCATCTTAAATCCAAAGTTGTGAAACCAGAGAGGGCAGAAAGGGCTTATATATATCTCTCTCTCTTAAGGTACAATGTTTAGTTTTTATATTTTATATTTCAGACTCACTGAAGGGAAAAAAATTCCAGGGCATAAACAAATTAAAACGGATAACACTCTTCTAAAAATGTATATTTTGTTTATGAAGTAGGATACAAAGAAGTATCTCAAATCAGGTGGATACCAGTTTACTACCCCTTCTGATGTTCCCAGGTCCTACTGTAGCTCCTTAACTGTATGCTCATTTTAAAAAAAGGAATTAGACCTTTTTTTCCTGCAGTTTTTCATTATGACTTCCTATGGCCAGTTATTTCTCACTGTTACAGGCATATCTACCTATTATAGCCTGTTTTGACCACTTCTGCTACTTAATTCATTGCTTCTATTATACCAGAAAGTATAATAAAAAGTAGGTAAATGAGCATTTACAAATCATGTATACATTTCAAGAAAACAGATTCTGAGTAAGAATCAACTTGATTTTTTCATGTGAAACTATGCAAAGTTTTCAGTGTAAAGATGTAGTATTTCTTCCACCTGTCTTTAAGGGAGTCAGACAACATACAGAGAAAAAACTAAAATGCTTAGTGTGTCAGGTGATAAAAAACATCTTGAGGAAATCCTCACTAAGAAAAGGACAGTGAAAACAGATAATCCATTCTTGGAATGATTTGCTTAAACACTAGCAATAACTTTTGGACTAAAGATGTGTAAAGAAACATTATGAAGTTTCTGGAAATGTGCACACACACTGAAGACCTTCGGACAAAGTGAGGAATGGACTATGGTGCATCCTGATTATAGAGTACCATAACTGCAGATTAGTTTTCCCTAAAGCTAATTAGGGTCAGTGAAACTCCATTCTCAAACTAAAAACCGAGAAGTATTTGATCTAAACAAACCCAGCTTATTTAAATAAACTTCATTGTGTGCCAGAAAAAAACTAAAAAGAGTACAATATGCAAAATTACAAATGAAAATTCACAGTGGGACACTAAGTAGTTGATTTCTCTTACACACACACTCTAGTACTCAATTTTTTAAAAAGAGACATTAAAGTAAAAGTGAGATAACACTTATTCACTGAAAACAAATTCCAAGCAATATTTGCTTGGCATGATTTATTGTGCAATGACTTGGGATAATACTGTGTTTAATAAGACGGCTTAGTAAACTATGTGTTATACCTGCTAGTCTCTCAGGAAGAGAGAACTGGAGCTCAGGTCCTGTGACACGCAGTTCTATGTAACAGCACAAAGTGCATATAAGTAAGCCCTTTTTCTCAGAAGATTTTAAAGTTAAAATTTCTATAAATTTTCATTTCAAGGAAGTATACAGAGAATATCAACAAATTTCACTCATGTTATTCTCTTCAATCATAAAGATTTTCCTTAATGTTAATTACATAAATCTGTTTTCCCTAGTAGAGCTCAACTAAAACACAGAAACTGCATATATATATATATTTGTGTGTGTGTGTGTGTGTGTGTGTGTGTGGCTGAACAATGTTTAGATTGATTGTCAAAGAATGTCTAAAACTTGTAAAAACTCTGAACTTCCAATAATGGCAATTGTTTATTTAACTGTTATTAATAAGATAACTGTTTTCTCTGCTACTTAACAGCTATTATTCATAAATTTATCATCTGACCTTAACTCCAACTCTTAGCTAAAATTACAACGTTATTTGTAGGGGAATGAACACAGCAAACATTGGGTAATTAACAGCTTTTGAAAATAATAAATTATTGTTTAAAAATGGGACAATTATTTATATAATTGTTTTACCTTAGGAATAAAACAGCAATAAGTAAAAATATGATGAAACAAAAAGAAGCAGTCTAAATATCTGAATACCTCACTTCTAGACCCAACTTTATTATTTATTACCTCTGTGACCTTCAGTAAGTTCCTTCCCTTCTGATGCTTACAGTCTCAGGTAGAATAGAAGTATTATCACTAGTCCCAGCTAAAGGCTTCTTGAGACTCTTTTAAAGAACAAAATAGACCAGGTGCGGTGGCTCAAGTCTGTAATCCCAGCACTTTGAGAGGCCGAGGAGAGAGGTCAGCCTGAGACTGTGGGTTCAAGACCAACCTGGGCAATATGGTGAGACCTCTTTTCTACAATAAATCAAAAAATTAGCTGGGTGTGGTAGTGCGTGCGTGCCTATAGTTCCGGCTATTTAGAAGGCTGAGGCGGAAGGATCGCTGGAGTCAAACAGGTCGACACTGGGGTGGCCATCAGCGTGCCACTGCACTCCAGCTTGGGAGACGGAGTGAGACTCCAACTAAAAAAATAACAATAACAACAACAACAAAAAGAACAAAATAATTTATGCGAATACTATTTAAAATCACCAAAAATATAAAGTAGTCACCCAAATCTTTGTCTTGGAGATAATAATACTATTCAAAATACATACCAGGTTTTTCTGTCTTCTAATTTTGAGAAGTTGATTATCCCTCAGACAAAATATAGTAATGCTTTGAACTATGAGGAATTCTGGACTATGTGACATTATGTGTAATTAATTTCCCAGTTAAACATTTCTATAAGCAAAGGTTTAGCAGAAGTACAGGAAAACACAGGTTTTGAAATATGACATGCAAAATCTTGTCTTTGCCATATAGTAGCTGTGTAACCTAAGGCAAGGTTCTTAACCACTCTGCACATATCACCTGTAAACAAGGATAAAATCTATGAATTGTGCATATTAAAATTTATGATCAATCCATTGGCAATGTGTCCAGCATATGCTTCCAACACATAGCATGCACAGAAAATTGTGTTTCTTATTAATATAATCATGTTGGACAGTTTTTTCTAAAATATCCATTTCCCTCCTTTAAACCATCTCTTATTGGCCCAGGATCTCATTAGATTATTATGTTAGTATTGGTACACCATATCATAGTAACTTTAAAGTCTACTAAGGCATGCATGGTCTCGGCTAAAACTTCAGATTAAAATGTTCACAATTCTTGGGTCCTTTTTTGATATTATGTTTCCACCTCACTGTGAAGTATTCTCTGTGAAATACTACCATCTGTTTATGTCTCTGTAGAAGAATTCCAAGCTACTGCTTTCTGATTTTTCTCTCTTATCTGCAAAGTTTAGAAAAACAGCTACAAAGTTTGTTAGTACTGTGAACAAGCTGAGAGTTAAATGTCTTGGTAGCAAAAGGCAGGACATTCTCAGAAGAGGAAAGGGCATAATATCTCATTCTAGGGCACAGTATAATTTTGGCTACGCATTTTTTGTCAGCTCCCTGATTCTTTATCACATTCTGTACTGATAAGATTTGTCAGGTAAATGGGGCACAACTGTAATATATGTCTAAGTTAATTTAAAAGAACAAACTCCTTACAGGGAAGAGATCCAAGAAACAGATGTCTGGGGTATGAGGAAAACAGTAGTTAACAGGAATAAAAGAGAGAGCTGTGTTCAGTCAGACAACCTCATAAAATGTCTTGAAGGCAACAGTAATGCATAGTACATATTTTCCCATGAGTTGAAATTAAAAATCATTCATCACTTAATTTCTATTTCTTATTTAACACTCAATTAAGAAGGCAGAGGGTATAAAACTAAGTGGGAGGCAGAATATCTGGGTTCTTGCACCTGCTTTACAACTCTCTAATTTTGATCAAGTTTTCCAATTCTCACTTTGTTCCTCACTTTCTTTATCAGTAAAGAAAGCATCACTGTCAGAAAGAGGGGCTGGGACCATGAAAGCAGAGATGGACTGACACTCTTTCAAGAAGAAGGAAGAGGCTGTGAGACAAGAAATGCAAGTGGCCTCTAGAAGTAGAAAAGGCAAGGAAATAGGTCCTCCCCCAAGCCTCCAGGAGGAACACAGCCCTGCCCACTCACTTTGACCTGCAAAACTGTACGATAATAAAGTTGTGTTTATTTAAGGCACTAAGTTTGTATTAATTTTTTTTACCACAGGAATTTCTCCTAGATCTTTACTCCCTCTGACGGGCAGTTGTGCAATGCTTGGATACCTACATTCCATCTTAACTAACTACGAGAAACACATATCAGAAAGGACATCTTTTAGACAGCTTCAGAATTTTTAGCAAATTGTATTCTAAAACCATTTAACACCATTCAGATGGATGTTTAATTAGAGATCTCTCACCTTTGCAGAGAAGTTCAAAATTAGATATACTTTATCTTACTAGGTTACAGTCAGAAACTCAAATTACAGATGTTAAATAAACACCTTAAATTTATTCAAGTCAATGAACATAGCAAGAGATAAGATTTCATGAATGAGTGAACATGATAGTAACTTCATCTTTCAGTTACTACGTTGTTATTCTGCTATATGGACTTTGATCAATACTAACAATATAAACAAATGATTCTTTTATTGACTGAGGAACAGTATACAATGGAACTGTATAAACAGGTTCTGGCTCCTCAGAGTGGCAATATAAATATCCTAACAAATAACTTTGCAAAATAAATACCTGTTCCAATTCCTGTTCTGCATACTGACGTCTACTTAGTTCACATTCAGCCCCCTCCCTTAGTTCTCTCAGCCGACACGCCTCCTCCTTTGCATAATTAATTTCATCCATCATTTTGCGTTCCAGATTTTGCTTTTCTACAGCAACATTTCTGTTTTCTTCTTGTGCCTTTTCAAGCCTTGTAGTACAAAAAAGATAAAAATTTCTCACAAAAGTTTCTAAAATGTGTTTTCTCACAAAAGAATAAATATTATGTCAAGCAATTAGATATATATTGCAATTCAATTAATAGCATTTTCCATTAGCTTAAATTTGGATAATAAAAATACCAAGCATTTTACTACAGAGCTATTTTGGTCACCTTAGGCTCAAAAGACAGGGAGAGCAGGGAAACACTCTTCCACAAAAAGACTTTTAAGAAATTCATAATTACTTAAATCAAGTTAAAAACAAAATTTAACTACACATACAATTCCACCTATATTTGGTTTTATTTCCACTGGTATTTTACTGATTTATTCCTAAGTACATACATTTATAATAAATCTTAATTATGAAAATATTATACTTTTCTAAAAATATGAAATCAAATGTGCATACATTTCAGAGGTATATAATAATTTAAAAATGTCTTTAGGCACATACTCATGTTACATTTTTACAAATTGTTTTTCCTACATAAATAACAAGAGTTATGATTTTTTTATTTACCTCTCTTGTAAGTCCATTAGACTTTGCTCTGCAGTTTGTAGACTCTCTAAGTCTTTCATCATTTTTGCAACATGTTCTTTTGATGTCTTATTCTGTGTATAAGCAAACCAGCACCCTCCAACACCAATTACTATAGAAACTGTGAGGATAAAATCCTTCATCCAATTATGAGGTGGGCCTATGAAAAGAAGTACTGATGATTAAATTAATCTTTAAATGGAATACAGCCTCAACACAAACAGGCACTTTTTAAAAGTAGTACTTGTCTAAAAAGTAAGCAAACTGAAGCTCTCCTTACTATATACAAGTTCTAGCCTTTTGTTTTTGTTTTTGTTTTTTAAAAGTCATATTTTATTTTTAATTAACACATAATAATTGTACATATTTATGGGGTTCAATGTGATGTTTTGATACAAGTATACATTGCATAATGATCACAATCAGGGCAATTAACAAATCCATCACCTCAAACATTTATCATTTCTTGTGTCAAAAACACTCAGAATCCTCTCTCTTTTAAAATTTTTTTCTAATTTTATTTTAGATTCAAGTGATAGCCTTTTAAAAATTCTTTCTTTAAATAATCTGTGTGCATATTATAACTATCTGATATAGTGGACCTATAAGAGGGCAGATATAAACCCATATGAACACACCATGCCCCTGCTGGTGGAAGTAGTAACCAAAGTTATAAGACCCTTGAAAAAGCAACAGCATCTCCAATCATGTGCTGTTAGACTTGTCCTCTGTAGGGTCATCATCCTAAGTCTTTCCTTTGGTCAAGTCGGGTAGCTGTCATGCTATTAAACACAAAACTAGAAACCCAATCGTTCACCAAAAAACACTTTCCTCCGGCATGTAGCATGTAACTGATTAGGTTATCAGTTGTTCTCAAGGCTGATGATATTCTCTCCCAGTAAAGATTTCACAATTTTTGGTTGTCACATCTGGGAAAAGTTGTAACTAGCATCTAGGGGTATAGGCCAGAAATATTGCTGAACATTCTACAGTGTACAAGACAACCTGTGCCCCTCTGCCAGTAACAAAAAGTTAGCCCAAAATGTGAACAGTGCTAAGGCTGAGAAACCCTGGGCTAAATGGTAATAAGTATTCCGTTTTAGGTAATTACTGGCCAGAGATGTGGGGGTTACTAGTGGGAAAGAGCAGGCCCTCCTTCCCTAACATGCCAGGATGGTATTAGCTCCCAGCATCGTATCCAGAGTAAAGAGTATGGAGCCAGGGTCTCCTGTCTTCAGTGACACAAAACAAAGAGATCACTACTCAAATTTTCGAATTTAGCTCTGCCTTCAACATATACTAATTTTCAGGGGGCTCTCTGGAAGGGAGACTCAATGATAGCTGATAAAATATCATGTATTGTTTTAAAGCTCCAAAGAGATATAGTGGAAAACTTCCTGAATGCCTGGGCCTCTAGTAGGAAGATATTTTGCAGTATTATGATATGAAAAGCTCTATAGAAATCCCAAGTTCCTATGCTGATAAGTCTAGGGTTCACTTATATTTGTGCAGTGTGATATGTAGCATATTTCCAAAGTGCCCACCCTTACCTATAGTGGAAGAAAGGTATTGCAGAAGGCTCAATCTAAAAGGATTTTTTTTTTTTTTTTTAATTTCTGCCTCAGACTAAGAGATCTGGCTCAGGTTCTACTTCAACTATAAGCCCTGGCTGAAACAATAAATAGATGGGCAAGTCCCAAACTCTATAATAAGTACCACAAACTGGAAAATACTTAAGTAAACACTGTTAAAACACATTTCTGTTCATTTGACAATGTTAGTTTTTATAAATCCAACACAGGTCTTCTGATTATAAGTCTCATTCACTCAAATAATAATTCTAAAACATAAAACTAAAAGATTTTTAAAGTTAAAATCTTAACTGGTTTATTAAGATACATATTTATAACCTTTTTTGAGACCAGTCTGATGATTTGATAATAATTTTTTGGTTTAGAGAGTGGTTTGTTCCCAGGTTAATAAAATATAAATATTACTGACCATGTTGTATATAGAGACAAATTCCATCCCTTTAATTCCTATTGTCACCAATCATTCATGTGAAAAAATTAGTCAAGATCTCACAAAAAATAATCCCCCAATTGATTCAGTTGAGAACTCAGGACAAGGAAAAGGTTAGAAGGGGGATCATCTCTATGGAACGCTCGGCATGTTAGTAGTGTTCTATTTCCTGGGGTTTGTAATTTCCACCAACAGTGCATTTCCACCAACTCTCATAAAGGGGAGTTCCAGCTGTTTCACCAGCTGCTCTTTTAGGTCGAGCCAAAACAGAACCACCAGTAAAGTCATGAAATCTATTCGACCAACTCTAACGACACTTTTTTAGCAGGACCATTTCCAAGATGGTATTACAGAAAACTGAAAATCTCCTAACTCTAAAAATTCAGGTAGAAGAAACATTCATTTCCTAATTAATAATCTGTGAAAGTCATTTTCCTTGTATTAAGTTTGTTATTTCTTTTTGGCTTCTAAAAAATAAGACATAATTCCTCTTTAAAGTGTACCCTTCAAACATTTTCTTCCAAGGCTTTCTGAAATTTGAAATTAAATGAAATAAACATATTAAACTTCTCTTCTGGGGAAGAAAGGCATTCCAGTCAAAGTAAAGAAAAACAAGGTTTATTTTCTTTACAAGTATTCTACATGACACTTTCTTAAAATGTTCCTCTTTAAAACAATCAAACAGTATTATCCTCCTTATGCTCCTGACAGGATAGTCTATTACTTTATAAAGCTGCAAGTTGCTCTATGGTTTTGAACTACATCTAAAAATCCTTTTTCTTGAAGATTAATGAAATCATTCAGATCTATTACTGCTATCTAAGATGCTTAGATAGCATTATTTTTAAAAAGATTCTTCAGTGAGTATCTTGTTATAATAACATCAACATTAAAACTGCTATAAAGATCCAAAGTTTTAAATCTAGAAATTCTAAATTATCAGCTAATCACAGACTTACAACTTGTTACATTAGTAACCAGCTTTGAAAATTTCACATTCCATGAAACAATGACAGAAAATCACATCTTATAAATGTTTTCTTTTAAGATAGTATTACATTTCTTTCTGGTCTCCTATCTTTCTTACTTTTTTCCTTCTTAAATAATACAGAGATGATCAGATTATTCTTTTGCATCACACTTGAGAGAGAATACTAACGTGTTAGAGGTCCAAACAAAACCACATCCAATGCCTTCAGCTGAAGTTTTTGTCTGTGACTCCGGTCACTGATTTTCAACTGGGAGATCATAAATGAAGTTTCATGCACTGCTATCCTGTTCATTTAAAAAATATAGATATGTTAAATGAAAATATTTCTAGGACATAAATTTAAATATTTGAGCAACACTTTACAATTATTGATGGTCACTGTTAGAGCTTATTTATGGCTATAACATAAGTCAGCGTATTTTATTACATGCTATTGTTATATAAGTAAATTTCCCAAAAGAAAACGTAAGAAAAATACTATATATCCAGGACAACATATAAACCAAAAAACCTTAATCCTATTTTAATGTTCTATCTTGTTTTAACTTAGTAACTTTATTTATGTGTTTGTTTGTTTGTTTGTTTGTTTGTTTATTAGAGTCTCACTCTGTCACCCAGGCTGAAGTGCAGTGGCACACTCACAGCCACCGCAGTCTCCACCTCCTGGGCTTAGGCGATCCTTCCACCCCAGCCTTTCAAGTAGCTGGAACTACAGGCGTGCACTACTATACCTGGCTTATTTTTTTTGACTTACTGTAGAGACAAGGTTTAAATGCTGCCTGGAGTGAAATACTTAACTTGTCTATGACTTGGTTTTTCTAACCTGTAAAACAGGAATGACAATATATACCTCATTTTGATCATGAGACTTAAGAAGGATAATATATGAGGGGGAACCCACCAAAAACCAAAATTATCTTTTGAAGGGTGAGCTCCTTATAATACACTTGGAATTTGTTCCTCCAGATCAAATGGTCAACCAAACTTTTTATTTGAAAGTTTTGAGAAGATTGTGTCACAATTTGTGGAAGAAACATCCAGAGTTGTGGCAAACAGGTAACTAGTCCTTACTCCACGACAATACCTGCCCACACCACTCTGAGTGTTCAGCAGTTTATGATCAAAAACAGCATGACCCCTAAGTTCCATTCTTCCTATTCACCTACTCTTGCCCCAAAGGACTTTTTTTGTTTCCCAAAATGAAAAAAGTCCTCAAAGGGAAGTGTTTTGCTGATGTGGAAGAGACGAAACAAAAAAAGGGAAGAAGCACTAAAAGACATCAAAATTGACAAGTTCAAAAACTGCTTTGGTCAGTGGAAAAAGTACCTTGATAGGTGTATTGCATCAAACGATGAGTACTTTGAAGGTGAGTGAAGTTTAAACATGTAAGAATATATACATACATTTTAAAAAATAAATTCTGGTGTTTTGAGGGTACACACCTTGCACAGTAATTCTATGTAATACACATTTTTTATGTGGTTGCTACATTTATTTTTTGCTTGATTAAACTTCATTTTTAAAATTCAGGCACGCAAAAGACATGGTGGCTCACACCCGTAATCTCAAATACTTTGTGCGGCCAAGGTGGGAGGACTGCTTGCCTTACTTTGTCTAGGCAACAAAGTAAGACCTTGTCTCTACGAAAAATAAACAAATTAGCTTGTAGCTCCAGTTATTTGAGAGGATGAAGTGGAAGAATCATTCTGACCCCAGGAAGTTGAGGCTGCAGTGAGCCCTGATTGTGCCTCTGCATTCCAGCCTGGGCAACAGAGTGAGACCCTGACTCAAAAATGAATAAGTAAAATAAAATAAAACTCAGGTATAACTCATGGACACCATAAGTATATGATTATTGTTGTCATTAAAAAAGAATAACAATTATGAAGGATTTGTACCAATAATCCACTCAAATAGGTATCTTCATGAAAATGGATCAGTATCAAATGAAAACTTTTTTCTTAGATTGGCCAAAAGTTGACCTTTGATACAATCTACAAATGATATAGGTGACCCACCCTTCTAATTCTTAAAATTACTTTCCTTGAAAATAAATCTTTTCAAGGGCCTGATTATTTACACAAGAAAATTTGACTGAAACTTAAAAATGGATACTTTAAAAACATTAAAGAACACACATGTTTATATTTCCTCTGTGGCCTCAGTCACAGGAGTAACTTGTAGATTCAGCATTGAAAATGAATGGAAGAATACTTTTAGATAAAGACTCACCTGGGAAGTGTTGTTCCTTTGACATTATTGTCTCTAAAATTCTTTTCATATTGGGGTAGTTCAACAAATTCTATTAACCACTGGAGGGTATCCTCAAGGGTCCAATTATGAACTACAGGAGATAAAAGAGGAATGTATATTTTAAACACCTGCTGTCATACTATCTGTATACTATAATTTCAGAGAAAATAAAAATGTTAGACTGAATTTTCAATTTAGTCAACAGTAAGTACTAAAATGGTATCTAGCACTCTGTGAGGAGAAGCTAAAAACAGTAAGAGACAAGCCTTCTATCTTTCAAGGCTTACAATCTAAAATAAAAGATAACAATAAAAACAATTGGGATAAATATTAGCATGATTAATTTTAAAATAAGCATCTACATTCAGTTTGTACAAGATGAAATAATCTGTCACTTCCCTGGTTATAGAAAATTTACCAGGCATATACTTGTTCATTCTTTCATCTAGCCATCCACTCACATATTGTAATACTGTAAACATTCTGAGTATCAGGTTCCATTCTAAGCACTGGACATATGGCAGTGAACAAGATGGATAAAGTCCTTGTCCTTATGGAACTTAAATTCCTTTGGGGTTCAGGAGAGGCAACTTATGGAAGAAGGAAGAAGATGGATGGAAATTTCAGATAAGATTAGCTATTAAGGAAGGAAAAATGTCAAGGTAAGCATCCCTGAGAAGTTGATGTCTAAATTTAAGACTAAAAGCTGCAAGGAGCCACATTGTGAAGCCACATTGTGGGAGAAAAATATCACCCCAAACAGGAGGAAAAGCTAGTATGAATGTCTTCAGATAGGAATAATCTGGGGGTGTTTGAGAGACAGGCAGAAAGTCAGAAAGGGACCAGATCATAAAAGACTTGCAAGAACTCTGGGTAGTTCTCTAATTTTAATTAAAAAAGGAGTGAAATCATCTGTTTTTAAAATATCACTCTTCAATGTGAGGAATGGATTGTACAGCATAAGCTAGTCTTATTCAAGGAGAAATAAGGAGAACATTCCTTACATAATTGTCTAGACAAGAGAGGCTTCTGTCTAGGACTATGGTGGTAGAAGACATACTAACAGGAGGTCAGATACAGAATATCTAAGGATAATGCTATTAAGATTAGCTGATGAAATGGATAGGAGTTGGTAGCTATAGGAAAGCCAAAAGTACAGAGGGTGCTGCCATTATCTGAGATAGGAAAGAATGGGAAGGAACAGATTAGGGGAAGCGAGTAGGGGCAAGTGATAGAGATCCAAAGTTCTGTTTTTAGACATGTTATGTTTGAAGTATGTTTGAAGTAGACATTTAAATGTAGATAATACCATAACAATGAGATACGCAAGTCTGGAGATTAGGAAAAAGTGAGGTTAGAAATAGAGATACTAATGGAGAGTCATCAGCATACAGATGATCTTTAGACTGAATGAGACTGACCAGAAAAAACAGCTATTAATAGATTCTAGGAGACTGGATCTAAATCAAGAAAAAGTAATAACTAACATCTCCTCCTGAACACATTAGGTCCTAACATAATTATCTCTATTTTGGAAATGAGAAACTAAATGTTAAAGAAACCAAGACAGTAAGCAGCAGGACTGGATTTGAACTCAGGCAAACTGACCACAGAATCTAACTTTACCCTATAAGGAAAGCAATAATAGTAAATAACAGTAAAGCTATAAACAAGCAGTTAAATACTGAAAGCAATTCAGAGGTTTCTGCTTATGAAGGGTAATGATGAGCTCATCCAAAGGAAAGGATGCCAGTGTGCTTGAAAAATGAGGAGTTCCATATTGTCTGCATTTAATTTGAGGGTTTGAGAAAACAAAGTGCTTACAGACCACAGAAGACAGAGGTCAAAGGAGAGTGGAAAAAACAAGTGAGCAATAAAAGCAGATCTGGGAATCCATCTGTGCGTAAATAAATCTGAAAAAAAACCTTTCTGATAAACCACACAAAATTATGAATTTATTATTTGCAAGCAAGCTAATCTGCCTTTTATTGTATTCCTTAGAGGAAAAACTTAAATAGATCACACACAACAAAAACCAAAAACTTCGTTTAAAACCCATACGTGGCCGTCTACAATTGTACACTGAGACAACGCTTTGACTACTCTTTAATGTGCTCTCCTTCGTGTGTTCCAACCATAAAGCCTGAACAAGAGCCTGAGGTTGCTGTATCCATTTAGACAAATAATTTAGGCTATCAGCCAAAGCTTCAGGCCCTGGGTGTTTTCCACTGAATTTAATACATTTAAAGTAGCCATTTTACTCAAGTTTCTTCCTAGTCAAAATGAACTGCATTGAGAACTGCCCTGTCTTGACTGCCAAGAAACCCACAGTGCAGCTGCACCTCACACACCCACACAAAATCCCAGCCAAGAAAACAAGATAAGATTCTCTCTGTCACTTCTATGACTGTTCAGCAGTTAAAGTCCCTGGTTCAAACACTCCGGCACATTAAAATATTCCCTCAATTCCAAATGAGCCAACATAGAAAGAAAGAAAAATCAAATGAAAAATAACATATATTTAAACTGCCCAAATCTTAGTGATATTCTACCTAGCAAATAAAAATTGTAGTGGTTTTCTTGACAGTGAATCTTTAAAACAACAAAATTCAAATATAGAACTGTTTATCTTGGGGGAGAGGTTCACTTCTCCTTTTGCTCGTTTCCTTGATAAACACCTTCATTTCTTTCTTTCTCTGCTTCCAGTACACTAGTTGTCTTTCAGTTCTTAGGACAAACCATACTGTGTCCTTCCTCAGGACCTTTGTACATACTGTTTCCTCACTATAAGACCCTTTTCTCTATACCTTGCCTCTTTTTTGCCTATTTATTTTCTTGAGTTGGAGTCTCACTGTCGCCCAGACTGGAGTGCAGAGGCCGCTTCCGGTCATGGCAGCCTCGATATGCTGGGTTCCGGCGATCCTTCCACCTCAGCCTTCCAAGTAGCTGGAACTACAGGTGCGCGCTACCACGCCCAGCTAATTTTTTTTAAATTTATTGTAGAGATGAGGTCTCGCCTGCCCAGAGGGGTCTTGAACCCACGGGCTCAGGCAATCCACTCACCTCAGCCTCCTTCATATCTCAGCTAAAACTTTAATTCTTCAAGTTAGCCTTTCCAAACACTGCTATATGATTAATTCCTCTGTACTTTTAATGCATAGTATATATTAATAATTATTCAGTTGTACGATTATTTCCTCAACATCCATTTACTCCACTAAAGTGCAAGTCTCTTGCTCACCACTCTAACTCTACTACTTGATATGCAGGTAGTGTTCAACGAATTATTTATTTGATACAGTTGAATAAAGCAGAACATGCTTAATTACAATCTATTTTTACATTTTAGTGAGGAGACCCAGATAAACAGAAATAGGGTTTTGTCTATATAATACATTATTGATGATAAAAGAAGTTATTCACTTAAGAATTATCTGGTACGTTACTACCAACTGCTCATCTTACAAACGCGGTTGCTAAATAGCAGTTCCACTAGAGAGTAATATATTTCCCAATATGCCGAGCTATGAAAATGCCAATTTCTACATTGTTAACTTCTACTGTTTCTGCTTACAATTGTGGCCAATGCTGGTGACTCAAAGTAATTTTGGTAATTTATTCCAAGACCATTAGAAAGAACTCCGGAAGGAAAAAAGATTTGACTGTAGTCCCTGCTGTACCACTGGTTCAGGGTAACATCACAGCCAGGCTATTTAACTATGGCGCAGGTTCTTGTTTTCTTATTAATAAGTCATATGTGTATATATTTTGGGGATACAGGTGATACTTTGATACATGTATACAAGTGTGATTATCAAATCAGAGTAACTGGGATATCTATCCCCTCCAACATTTATCTTTTCTTTGTGTTGGGACAATTACAATTCTTCTCTTCTAGCTATTTTGAAACACACAGTAAATTACTAAGAACTATTATTTCTGTATTGCTCTATTCAATACAAGAACTTATTCCTTCTATCAAATTGTATTGTTGCACCCATTAACCATATTCTCTTCATCCCCCCACTCTCTTTCCTTCTCAGTCTCTGGTAACCATCATTCTACTCTCTACCTCCATGAAAGAAAGCTACTCTCTTAGCTTCCAAATGAGTAAAAACATGCAGTATTTGTCTTTCTGTGCCTGGCGTATCTCACTTAACATAACAACCTTTAGTTCCATCCATGTAGCTGGAAATGACAGGAACGTATGTTCTTGGTGCCTTTGTTAGAGTCTATAATACTCAGTGATCTATCACAGAAACAAACAACCGAGTACCACATGTTCTCACTCATAAGTAGACCCTGAACATTTACTTTG
>NW_007246627.1:0-7089 GCF_000164805.1 Carlito syrichta | reverse complement strand
CCAAGAACATGAATTTAAAACTACTATAAACTATTAAAAGATTCAGTAAGATACATGGGAAAAATACTATACACAGAAATTATATATACATGTTGTGTGTATGTGTTTTGTGTATTTGAAGACAAATTGAATAAAAGGACCTCATCTACTACTACTACTACTACACACACACACACACACACAGACACACACACACACACACATTCATGAATGACATATTTCAGAGGAAAAAAATGTAACAAGGAATGTGAAAGACATATAGGACTAAAACTGCAAAACTTGACATTAGTCCAAAAGTACACAAAGGAAAACTTGAATAGACGAGTGTGGGGATAGTTTTATGTGACTCTATTAAGTAACATATAGCTGTTGTACTAAAGATTCAAGTGGACAAAAAATATGAAAAAATGTATGGTTGGTTCTTGGTTTAGGACATAGACTGTACAAGTAAGAAAAAAAAGAAGTACTTCACTAGTGAAGTCTGGAAATAAGGTTGAAAGAATAATGGATGATAACAGCAAAAAAAGAAAAAGTTTAATCGATAAAGGAAAGCATATCTAGTTTGATGCCTACAATAGTCTAAGTGGGCCGGGCTTGGTGGCTCAGCCTGTCATCCCAACACTCTGGGAGGCCAAAGCAAGTGTATTTCCTGAGCCCACGGGTTTGAGACCAACCCGGGCACCTTGGCGAGACCTCGTCTCTACACTCAAAAATTTGCCGGGTGTGGTAGCACACACCTATAGTTCCAGCTACTTGGAAGGCTGAGGCGAAAGGATCACTGGCACCCAGTAGGTCAACGCTGGGGTGGTTGTGAGTGTGCCACTGCACTCCAGCCTGGGCGACAGAGTGAGACTCACACTCAAAACAACAAAAAAGTCTAAGTGATGCCTCAATTGACAAACACAGCTCCTGCTGTTCCTGGTAATATACTGAACATATGTGGGAGACTTCAACTACGTAAGCTGTTTTCCAATGTGGTTTGAAAAGGACGTGAAAATTAAAGCAGAAAACTAGAGTGGTTAGAGGAGTGCAGTTCTGGAAAGACAACACTGACCCTATTTGACACTGGCTCCTGTCCCAAATAGTTGCGACCTTGGGTAACTTACTTAACCTCTCTAAGTCCCAATTTCTTCATCCATAAAAGGATAATGATAAATCCTTCCCCAAAAGTTTTTAGTGATTGTTTAAAGTAGCATTGTACACATAATTCACTTAGTAGACTGCCGAGATTATAGTGACTATTTAACAGAAACTGTTATTGGCATGAATGTTTTTTCTTTTTCTTTTCCTTTTATTTTAAAAATGTGGGGTACAATCCAGGATTAGGTAGACACATTTTCATTATGCAGGCACCCTTGTTGATGAGGTGTACCCCTCAATCCCCTGGTAGTTTCCTTCACCTGCCAATCCCACCCCACTCCCTTCCCTGGCAGTTTCCCGCTATTGCCAATCCCTTTCTTATAGCATTATGATAATTGTTCAAAGCCCATTTATGAGTGAGAACATATGGTACTCTGTTCTTTGTTTCTGTGATAGATCACTGAGTAGGATAGACTCTAAATCCATTCAGTTGCTGCGAAGTCCATATGTTTGTCCTTCTTTATGGCTGCACAATATTACACTGTGTATATGTACCACATTTTTTTATCCAGTCCAGCTGGCATGAATATTTTTAGTTATTAAAAGTATTTTGTGCAATTCTCAGAAACAGAACAGCATTGCTGTTCTTCACATCTTGCAATTCTGCTGTAAATGGACAAGCAAGAACAAATAGCAGGCTCCATAGTAAAATTCTAAACTCTCTCATTCTCGGTTTATAAATAAATGGAAACCTCACAACACTAGAATAATCTCCCTGATTCTAGCATAAATCCAGTTTATAAGTGTTATTTTTCCCTTTTCAGCAGATAAAACTTGATAGTTTATACTCAGTTGCACTCCCAATTTTCATTAAAGCTCTCTTATGTTTTGTCTTGAGGAAAGATTTTTAAACTTTCTTAAATTCTACTTCTAATGTGATACTAATTTAGTTATTTTATTAAGCTTTTGTAGTTGATGGGATAAACATTATACATTGTCTGTGTACCAGCCTTCTTCCTTGCTAATAAAGCCATTATTTTGTTTAGTTTGTCATGAGTTTAAAGGTAGGGTAGACTCCTCCCTGCAACAGAGGTAAGTCCATTACCCTTACTGATAGTTGGTTTTGGAATATATATAATTTATGAAAAATGAGACCAGGTGTGGTGGCTGCTTATAATCTCAGCACTTTGGGAGGCTGAGGTGGGAGGATTGCTTGAACCCAGGAGTTTGAGAACAGCCTAGGCAACATAGCAAGATCTTTTCTCTACAAAAAAATGTCAATCAAAAAACTGGCCAGATGGTGCCCTAACTACTCTGGGGAGCTGAGGTGGAAGGATCACCTGAGTCCAGGAGGTCAAGGCTATGGTGAGCCATTATTGTGCCACTGCAACAGAAGGAGACTCTGACTCAAAAGAAAAAAAGAAAAAAAAAGGAGTCAACAAGATTCCTTCTGAGATGGTCTGCTAACAGTTCTTGATGAGATCTTTACACTACTGAATTAAGCAACTCTGGAAGTGACTAGTCACTAAGCTTGTTGTGAAATAATCAGTGTTTCTGATGTCTAAACCATTGAGGATGGAGTTTTGGCAAAGTGCTGCTGTAATATAGTCTAACTGACACATATTAAATACTTAATCTGCCAGCTTTCTATGAGTTTTTTAAATTATTATCATTATTCCTACTTTAAATATGAAAAAATTGAGTCAAAAAGTTAGATACCATTCTCAAAGTTATGTAGCTATAAGATAGAGTCAAGATAGGATTCCAAATACCAAGATATTGACAATGATGTTATGTTGTCTCCAATTATATCAAAAGGTGTTCTACTCACCATCACTGATCCCCAAATGGTATACCCAATATACACTGAAATGGGATGTATTCCATAAAATTGCTGTGTTACACACATCATTGTTATTCCCAGGCTGAGGTTCATTAGGGCAATCATAATCTGTACAATCTAGAAATGATGAGAAAAGTAAAAACTGATTATCCACCACAAAAAATGGTGCTCACACCCCTCCCTTTCCAAATACTAATTCTCCCTCTTTTGGCATAGTCATATAACTTTCTTGCTACTCTAGTCACTTTTTTTGACAAAAAGAGCCACAAACATTCTAACTTCCAATAACATTTCTTAGGATATCTATCTTTGCCCAATAATTTGAAAGTTAAAAGGAATATGCCAGAATCAGCCCAAGGAGTGCTTTTCTGATACCCAAGATGCTACTTCTACTACATCTCTTACTCTTCCTTGTTACATGCTCAGACAGAAGTGATCAAGGAATTAGGAAGCAATTATTCTAGCAAGGAGAAGTAACCTGAAGAAAAGAGAGTGTAGAGAAGAGAGGGAAAAAATGAAGAGCGAATATGGTATTTTCTTGGGATCTGGAGCCTGAAAACATGAGTGTGAGTACAGGGGTCCATAAATGAGAGAGTTGTAGTACAATTATCCCATGGCATTAAAAATAATCCCCAAAATAAAAATAACTTATAAATATTTGTGGGATGCAATGAAAGCTAGCGCTTAGAGAGCAAGTTATAGTACTGACTGTATATATTGGGAAAAAAAGAATGATCTAAAATCAATTACCTAAACTTTTACCTTAGGAGACTAGAAAAGGAAGAGCAAATTAAATTCAAAGTATGTAGAAGAAAAAAATGATTCGAATAGAAATTAGTGAAACTGAAAAAAGAAAATCTATAAACAAAATGCAAAGCTATTTTTAAATAGAAATAAAATCAATAAGCTTCTAGATAGGGTAACTAAGAAAAAAGAGAGAAATGATACCAATCACCAATATCCTATATTAAAGAGGAGACATCACTACAGTTCTCATAGACATTATGAATATAATAAAAGAATACTATGAACAATTCTATGCCCATAAATTTGATAACCTAGTAGATAAAATTGATTAACCTTTAAAGACACAATCTGCCAAAATTCACACAGGAAGAAATAGACAATGTAAGTTGACTTATGTATTTAAATAAAATGAATCAATAATTAATATTTTTTGAAAAAAGAAAGCACCAAGACCAGAAGGGCTTAGTGATGAATTCTACCAAACATTTAAGAAAGAAATTATCTTGATTATTTACAATTTCATTCAGAAAATAGAAACAGAGCGAATCCTCCCTAACTCATTCCATGAGGCTAGTCCTACCATATTCCAAAATCTAGACAAAAATATTATAGGAAAAGAAAACTATATACCAACATTTCTCATGAACAAAGAAGCAAAAATCCTTAATGAAACACTGCAAATTGAATACAACACTGTATTGCAAGAAGTATATCCCATGACCATGTGGGATTTATTTCATGTATGCAAGGTTGGGATAGCATTTAAAAATCAATTTATATAACCCATCATTCAATAGGCCAAAGGAAAAAATTCACAAGACTATAACAATAGATGCAGGGAAAAAAAACTACAAAATCCAATACCCACTCATTATAAAAAATCTTCATAAACTAGGAATCGAGGAGAACTTTTTCAACTTGATAAAGACTATTTGCAAAAAACCTACAGCTGACTTCATACTTAACAATGAGAACTCAAATCTTTCTCTCTAAGATCAAGAACAAGGCAGAGATGTGCCCTGTTACCACTCCTTTTCAACATTGTACTGGAAGTCCTAGCTAAAATAACAAGACAAGAAATGGAAATAAAAGATATGCAGATTGATAAGAAAAAAAATAAAACCACCTTTGTCTCAGATGACATAATAATCTATGTAGAAAATGTGCAAGAATAAAAGAAAGAAAAAGAAAAGAAAGAAAGAAAGAAAGAAAGAAAGAAAGAAAGAAAGAAAGAAAGAAAGAAAGAAAGAAACTAACTCCTGGAACTAATAAACAAATTTAATAGGGTTTATTATGATAGGGTTGCAGAATACAAGGTTAATACACAGGAATCAATTGCTTTCCTATATACTTGAATGGATAAGTAAAATTGGAAATTAAAAACATAATACCATTTAAATTAGCACCTCTAAAGATGAAATGTTTAGGTAGCCATATGAGTCCATCAACTCTCAGGAAGGCCTGGGGAAGGTCAACCAGTGCACAGGTAGCCTTTTCTCATACTGCTGTTCCATGTTGAGGTTAAATATTATTATTATGGATGGCCCATAACCCTAAAGTCGACCTGAAGTCAAGATATATTTTAAACCCAACTAAATTAGAAGCAAAATGTGATCGAATATTGTATCATTGTTTAAATGACAAGAACTGAAAATTACATACAGGGCTGATTGGTGAATTATGAAGCTAGTGGGACAGTGTATTTGGCAGGAAGTCTGATCACTTATGAGTTTACAATACCACTGGTCTACTCCCAGATCCACAACTGACTTACCCCGAGGACTTTGGGTTCTCCCTTCAAGAACTTCTCTCGTATCCCTTTCCACATATGTGAGTGTAGGACAGCAGGCTGCCCCAGCTGGGGCACACCAGGGTCAGCCTCTGATGGGGTCTGTTCCATTCCTTGCATGGTTGTCGTGGCAGCGAAAAGAGTGCTACAATAAGAAATGCAATTTAGCGTGAGGCACTGAAAATGACAAAACAAGGCATGACATTTTGAGGCATGTTCCATTCTGAGGCTAAAAATCTGTAGTGCTTTCACTTCCTATATTTCCTTTTTTTTTTTTTTTTTTGAATTGGAGTCTCATTCTGTCACTCGGGTTGGAGTGCAGTGGCATGGCATGCTCACAGCTACCACAGCCTCGACCTGCTAAGCTCAGGTGATCCTCCTGCCTCAGTCATCCAAGTAGCTGGAACTGCAGGTGCAAGCCACCACACCTGGCTAATTTTTTGATTTATTGTAGAGATGAGGTCTCACCAAGTTGCCCAGGCTGGTCTCGAATCCGTGGGCTCAGGCAATGCTCTCACCTCAGCCTCCCAAAGGGCTGGGATTATAGGTGTGAGTCACCGTGCCTGGCTATATTCCTATATTCCAATAGCTGTCAGAGCCAAGGAAGGGGAAGAAGCAACATGTTAGGAGGAAAGAAAGACAGGTGGGAGGGGGGAGAGAAAGAAGATAGGGGGAAAGAAAGACAGAGAAAATCTAAATGGCGTGTAATGTCAAGATGCTAGAAACAATTTTTTATTTTTAAAAACATATTTTGTTGAACTCAGTGTATCCTAAATATTATCATTTCAATATGTAATCAATTTTTTAGAAATGTAAACATGCATTTAGCATTCTTTTTCCTACTCAGTCTTCGTGATCTTGTGTGCCAGCACATCTTGGATTGGACAGTCATGCTTCCAGAGCTCAATAGCTACATGTGGCTAGTGACTACAGGGCTGGCCGGATGGGATGAGATTGCTAACGGCTGGCGGCCACTGCACTTTCGAGGTACCGACTCATAGAGGGATTGAGCTTTCCGAGGGCAAAGTCTCTGTGTTAGTCACAGCACTTCCCCAGAAGCTGTCACAAGGTCGGATTGAACACAGTGGTGGTAGGAGCCGATGAACTGACTGAAAGTGACCCTAAAATATTTGGAAGGGTGCTGTGTTTGTCCAGGTGAATCTTGTTATACATATGGCTACAGCATAAAAGTTAACACACGTTTTGCCATTCTCGTACATGTGAATGGTCAGATATTGTAAAATCATTATTTAAATAATTTAAATTCTCTATTTCAAAGATGTACATTTAAAATATTAGCATTATTACGAACAATTCTAAAATAAAACCCATCATGAGCCCCCCCAAAAAAATAGAAGCTAACACAGGCTGTGTGTGATGGTGCATAACAATAGTCCCAGCTACGCCGGAGACCGAGGTGGGAGGATCACTTGAGCCCAGGAATTCAAGGCCAACCTAGAAAGCATTGAGACTTTGTCTCCAAAAAAAGTTAAGACCCCCTATTCTGTAACTGCAGGCTGGCGAGTCAGGTGTCAATTAGGCATACCAGTCTCTAGGATGAAGACGCAAGGCCTAGGTACATCTGACTTCCGTGCTGATCAAGTTACTCTCTGTCATTTTAATGTCTGAA
>NW_007246626.1:4315-6576 GCF_000164805.1 Carlito syrichta | reverse complement strand
AAGTAGCTGGAACTACAGGCGTGTGCTACCATGCATGGCTCATTTTTTGATTTATTGTAGAGACAAGGTCTCACCAAGTTGCCCAGACTGGTCCCGAATTCCTGGGCTCAGCAATCCTCTTGCCTCAGTCTCCCAAAGTGCTGGGATTACAGGCTTGAGCCACCACGCCCGACTCTTGCAGCTTTGAAGTTTAATTCTTTCCACAAAGCTTTCCTGGTTGGGCAGGGTAGCTCACCCTGTAATTCCAGCACTTTGGTAAGCCCAGGTAGGAGGATCACTCGGGCCCAGGAGTTCAAGACCAGCCTGGGCAACACAGTGAGACCTCTTCTCTATAAAAATAAAAATTAAAAAAGTAGCCAGGTGTGGTGGTGCATGCCCAGCTACTCAGAAGGCTGAGCCCAGGAGGTCAAGGTTGCAGTGAGCCATGATGGCACCACTGCACTCCAGCCTGGGTGACAGAGCAAAACACTGTCTCAAAAAAAAAAAGAAAAGGAAAGAAAGAAAGAAAAAGGTTTCCTCAACTGCAGAAACTTTTCAACAAACAATTGTCCCACCTGAGACTAGATTAAGGTGAATTGTGTTCACACTTTTTCTAGATTATGCTAACGTTTAACTATTTCCCTGTGGTCTGCGGATTCTATTCCTAGATAACTTCTCTGCATGCAGGAGCCAAGCCTATGCAATCTCCATATGGTGTTTATCCCAGACGCCACCATCATCGAGGCTACAAGTACACGGAGGCTGCTAATGTGTGCGGTTCCAAAGCTGAGGGTCACACCTTCCATTCCGACCAGCACTCATCTGTCTCTACATTTTTAGACAAGGCATCAGTGACTTCCCTGTTAGGCAAATACATCAAACAAAAAGCACCCTCTAAATACCAAGAGGACTTTGGGGTGCACACAATTAATTAAACTAGAAGACAGGAGACCTGTACCCAGGTCTGTCCTCAGTAGCTGAGACCTGGGCCAGGCATGTTCTCTCTCGTATATGAAATAAGGGGGTCAGGGGAGGAGATGCCAATTTTCTGTGGTCCCTGTCAAGGTTAATTCTTTTTCTAGCTAGGAATATAGGAACTGCAGTATATAAATTTTAGACACTGAATGCTTATACTGATGGGTCAAACAGCCTTGAGGACACTGGTATGGAATCTGGGGATTTCATGTGGATAAGTCAAGTGGGAGGCCTGGGCAGGGTGGGGCGGGCCGAGAGCTGCCCGGCCATGAAGGAACCCAGGGGTCAGAAGCACGCAGGCAACCTGAAAGAAGAGGTTGGGTGGCAGCTCTTGGGTTGCCACCTGGGCTTGGTTTGGGCCAAGAAACAGATTAATTCAGTGCAGAACCACAAAGAGCTGCAGAGGCAGGGCTCTGGTGTCCTAGCAACCCAACCACTTGGGCCCAGTCACAAGGGGAGCTGACATCCTAGACAAGAGGACTCAGTTCTTCAAGGATCAAGACAGCTGAGATAACAGCTTCAGCCCAAAGGAACCGTGGCAGAAAAGGGGAACTAAGACTATAAACCGACTTGTGGCTCCGCACAGGTTGCAGCACACTTCAACTCATGAGTCACAGGACACACTGTGTGGGCTTCCCGTGAAGAGACAGGAGGGGAGAAGGATCTAGGAAAGATCATCTGTCTCTGAGACCTTTATACATAATCTGCTTGTGATGGAAACAGGAAATGGTCACCAGCTCATGTCCCCGAAGACCCCTGATTTATATGGACCTCACAAGCTCCCGTGGACATGCCCACACCATGCAACCCAGGGCACCCTCTCATGGATCTTGGCGAGGCAGGTCTACCACTCAGGAATCAGCAGCCCCTTTCTCAGGATCAGAGCCTTGTCCAGGAAACACTGGTGTCTTGGAGGGAAGGACCTGGCTTCCCAGCCTGCAGCGATGGTAATGGATGTGGCGGCCTCAGACTGGGGGTGGGATCTTGAAAGCAAAACTAGTCAAAAGGACCGCACTTGGAGCTCCAGGTCCTCTGTAGAAGGAACAAAGAGCAGCGTGGTCCAGCTGATAAACAGATCCCCCAACCGAAGCACACGCAGAAGGAGAGATAAGCAGCAGACAGGAAGTGAGAGCAAAACCGCAGCATGACAGGGCTCGGGCCAGAACAAGGAGGAAGGCAGCTGTCAAGGAGCTAGCTACCCTCCTCAAGTCCTATTCTTGGAGGGAATTCCTGGGGTGGGGGGAGAGGGGGAGAAATTGGTGAGTTTGTGTGCACGTACACGTGCGTGCATGCGTGTGTGTGTGTGT
>NW_007246626.1:1738-4047 GCF_000164805.1 Carlito syrichta | reverse complement strand
GGCCACTGCACTCCAGTCTGGGCAACAGAGTAAGACTCCAACTCAAAAAAAAACCAACAACAATAAAAAGCAACTAGGGCAGAGAGCCACCCCCAAAGGATCTCCTTAGAGAGCCCACCGTTGGTTCTACCATGAAGAAACATTACATGAAAATAATGAAGTCCAACGTGGTGGCTCATGCCTGTAATCCCAGCACTCTGGGAAGCTAAGACGGGAGAATCCCTTGAGACCAGAAGTTCAAAACCAGCCTGGGCAACATAGCAAGATATTGTCTCTGTGAAAAATCACAAAAAATTTAGTAAGGCGAGTTGGTGCATGCCTGTAGTCCCAGCTATTCTGGAGGCTGACATGTAAGGATCATCTGAGCCCAGGAGGTCGAGGCTGCCGTGAGCCATGATCGTGCCACTATACTCCAGCCTGGGCAACAGAGTGAGACCTCAACACACACACACACAAAAAGAATGTCAAGTCAAGTCAGAGACTCCTCATCATGATCTGGATAGAGAACCCAAGAGTCAGAACAGCAAGCGCTAAATGGAACAGACCAGAGGGCTGTCCCCTCCATGCTAAGGACAGCCCTGGAGATAACAGGGTTAATATAAAGTAATTTATGTGTAACATACAAATACATAGTCTCTTGCACACTGAAAAATATGTGCTCTTTTCTTTTTAGCTTGTCACTTCTTCCAGCAAAAAAGAATCTGTTATTTGCAATAGCTGCACATTCAAAACCCCAATCTCACAGCCCTCCGACCAATCACTGGCTTCTCTTGCAGACATGGTATACCCACGTTGCTGATAATCAAACATCCAGAAAGCCTTTCTTCAGCCCACCTGATGCTGCCCACATAGCTCAGGGATGGGGAACGAGCTGCATGCTGTCTGAAGGTTGGGTCTTCCGGCATCTATCAGGAAGCACTGTGCCAGCCCAGCATCCTGTAGATCCTGCCCTCACCGTCTCTTCTCGTGTTTTAGGCATGTTTGGGTGTGTGTGCACTAATCCCCTCTTTAGACTGGTACGCTCCCTGTGGGACAGGGCCTGGTGACTCTGATTCTCCTCTCAAACCCCATCAGTCACCCCAGAAGCACTCACTACAAAGTTCTTTCTCACAAGGAGAGATAAGGTTCCCCGTGTGATTTGGGTACTTGCCTGTCTATCCTCCAAGGAACCTGCAATTCCCAACTTTCCCCAAAAATTAAGTGCCAGAAACACGGAAAATCAACAACTACCTGGGTCAGCTTCAGGATGCTCCTGGCTCTCTGGCCGACAATACTTCCCGAAGGCCTCCTCCTTGGGGATGTCGGGATAGAGATAGACCAGCGGTGACACCAGGATGTTGGTGGCATCCATGATCTTATAGCCCATGATGATCTCGGCAAATGACATGTTGTTCAGCTGCTGCTTGGTGTACGGCTCCACCGACTGGATCTGGGTCTTGCCTGTCAAGGGCAATGGGAAAGAGGGAGACAGGAACCTTTCACTAGGGAATCTCAGAGAAAATGACCCATTGTCTCCTCGAGGGGGAAAGGCCTATGCCAGCCTCGCACTTGACAACCCGAGTGTCCTGTCCAGTGGCCTGGCACTGCCAAAACGTTCAGACTGGCATCTAATTAGAAGAGGCTACCAGGTGGGTCACAGGTAACACACGTGAATATAATTACTTGCACGAGACACATTAACAGGGAACGCAGAAAAAGAGGTGAAGAAATTTAAATTGCAAATTTCTAGACAAATTGCCCCTGGAGCAAGCAAAACAAACTGCAAAGTGCAAAACAGGCCCTCAGCTGGAAGAAGTCAGAGAAAAACCGTCACCAAAATGCGTTTCACAAGTCTAGGAGGCAGGAGCGGCCGAGGCCACTGTCTCTGCCCACTAGGGGGCAGTCGGTGCTCGGAACTGGGGGCACCGCGAGGCTGCAGCAACCGCCAGCAGGGCGGGAGGCACGCTCACCGCTGATGTCCTTCTCCACCCAGGTGAAGGTGACGCCTCCTTCTTTGCTGCTTTCGCTGAACCTCAGCAGGAAGGTGCCTGGAGGCTTGGTGCTCAAGATGGCGCGCTCCCGCTCCTTACTGATGAAGCCCATGATGTACCTGGAGCCCGAGAGAGGAGCAGCGTGGTTAGGGCCAAAGGACATCCCCGGCAGGGCCTGCAGAGAGCTGGGGGCTTGGGTCCACCCAGACAGAAGAGTTCCAGCCTACCCTTCATTCCAGAGGGCCAGGATGTACTTTTTTACAAGGTCAATGATGTTGTCCAGCCAGACCCAGAAGGAGAAGCCCTTGCCAGCCATGTTTTCCTGGGGAGAACAACGGG
>NW_007246626.1:0-1251 GCF_000164805.1 Carlito syrichta | reverse complement strand
TGTAGAGACAAGGTCTCGCCAAGTTGCCCAGGCTGGTCTTGAACCCATGGGCTCAGGCAATCATCTCGCCTCCACCTCCCAAAGTGCTGAGATGACAGGCATGAGCCACTGAAAGATGTCATTTCTTAAAACAGAACACACACATCTGCCCCACAATGGGCCATGAAACCACTGACTTTTACCTATTATTGCGTGTGCACTTGCATGCGTGCAAACACACCCTCAGTCCCATCGCCTGACTCCTCGAGTCAGCAGAGACAGTGGCGGATGTGCCAAGTCTCCCTGCCTTTCCCTGCCTGGTACAGTGGGCTGGGGCCAGCAGCGGTGGTGTTAACCAGCTAACCAGTCGCCAGCGGGTGTTAGCAGGTCAAATCTGGTGGCAGCAGCTCTATCAGGACAAAGCTATTTCCAGTCCAGGTAGCACATGAAGTAGTCTGCTAAAATTTTTTTCCAGGCAGAAAAATGAAAAACCAGCCTAGGGTTTATTGAAGAAATGGACAGGGATTATCAAGCCCCACCTTCTAGCACGTACTTAAAAGATCTTCTTCAGTGAGACAGCGTGGCACCCTAGAAGGCGGAGGGAGACAGCAGACAGGAGGAGCCAGCCGCCTCCCACCTCATGACAATGACGGCCGGGAAGCAAACTGCCTTTGCACCCATTCCCCCACCTGGCGGAGCCCCGTGTCCTGGCACCAGCACAGGGCTTTGCTCAAGGCAGGTACTCAGGAGACGTGGCACCGAATGAACCGCCCACAGGCCAAGTTTCTTCCAGAAGGCAGTGAGAGGGGGAAGGGGTGAAACACGGACCCAGGAGCTTCTCTGCCAGCGTGGTCAGCTGCTCAATGCTCAGGCCGCGCTTTGTGGTGGATGAGAACTGCCAGCTCAGCACCTCGGCTACCTGGTCCCAGGTGCCGATTGGGGGCTTGGTGAAAAAGTTCACGTTCTGTGGGAAAGAACACATGTGCTTATGTAGCTGCAAGGTGGGACCAGTAACCGGCTCCAAGTCCTGAGAAGTCCCAAGAGGACAAGGGGCATCAAAGAAAAGGATGGGCACACACCTTGGGGTTATTGGTCAGCATGTTGTACCACAGGATGGACGCCCAGGCGTTTGGCATCTGACAGATGTTGGAGATCACCACGACGGGCAAGGAGTGCGTCTGCGGCGGGAGGAGGAGTGAGATGCATCCCCCTGCCCCGGGGCTCTTGTGCCCCAGAAATCTTTCCTGCCTAGCTTGCAGGGTTGGGAACAGG
>NW_007246625.1:734100-775761 GCF_000164805.1 Carlito syrichta | reverse complement strand
GGTGTCACGAGGGGGCGCCCCAGGCGGGGCCCGCGGCGGCGGGGTGTGGGTGGGGGTTCCCGCCCGCCGATCCCCAGGCTTCCAGCGACCTCCCAAAGCTCCAGCCCCCCTCGGCTCGCTCTGGTTGGTGCGAGGGCAGCCAGGCTCCCCGGGCCACCCAGGCTTGGGTGTTTTTGTTCCATTCTAGTCAGTCCTCAATTATCAGGAGGCGGGGTCCTCGAAAGATCTCCTTTCGGAGTGCTGGGCTGCTTTGAACTCCACCGTCCATGAAAACACCGTGGGCTAAGCAGAGTTTAAACGGGCCGTGCTCCTGGGCACCAAGTCCCAGCCTGGTGGGGATGACTGAGGGGGGTGTTCTGGGCCCGGGATGGCCCACTCGAGTCATATGGAAACTCCCCCCCCTCTACCTCAGCCCCGTTCTGCTCTTTAGGGGAAAACCTCGCCTTCAATGTGATCCTTAGTGGCTGAGTAGCTAGCTTTGCCACTCACGAGAATCATCATCTTGAACATTATTTCCCCTCAGTGTTAGCACCTTCTGTGTTTTCCTGACCTAAGACAGAACACCTGAATTTTAGAAACGAAACCAAACACCTAGCTCCGGAGCCCAGAGAACCTGGATTCAGACCTCGGCTCCTGCTCCTCCCTGACTGTGTGTCCTTGGTAGATTCTTAACCTCTCTGAGCTCAAAGGTCCTATCCCCTGGGGGTGGGGTGGGGGGGAGAGATGTAGTGAGGAGCGGCTCCCAGCTCATAGGACAGCAGCCTTGAGCAGTCAGCCTACACCCTAGAGCTTGCGCCCCCGGAGGGAACCAGCACCCATGTGCCTCAGTGTCCCCTCCTCTCAAAAGTTGGTAGGAACCAGGTCCCCCATCTCCTTTTTTTAAGTACCAACCCGCCTTAGTCAGCCCTTGTGAGAAAAGTGCCAGATACATACACCCACGAGAACATACAATTCCAGTGGGCCTGTGGGCCCTAGATTTGAGACAGACTGGCAATTCCCTTCCCTGCTACTCACTGTTCAGAAAGTAGAAGGCTTCTGTCTATCCTGACCTTTTCCTTTCCCCACCCCCCTTGGATGCCTGAGGGTAACTATGGTGCATATCCCAGGAGAGCAAATGAAGGAATTCACCAGCATGACAGGAAAAGGGGCCAACCTGGCAAACCTGGCCCAAGGTCACCTTCGAGATCATCTGGGCCACCTCCTCCCTGCCCTTCCTTCCTGGGTGTTGCATTCCCACCTGGGGAACAGCTAGGTTTTTGTTTGCTAGGATCCTCTAGAGACAGTGAACTCCCTGGGCAGCTGGTCTCATGATTGGGCCACTCCAGGCTTTAAAAAATTCTTCCTGTTTGGAGTGGAAATCTGTGTCCCTATGACTTCTACCCATTGGTTCTAGCACAACCATTCGGGTGTCTCTTACGAACTCAATTGTTCACTGTGGTCCCCTGGTGCCTGGCATTCTGTTCCATACCTTCAGCACTCAACACACTGGAACTGCATCTGGCAATTATCACAGTGCCATCTATTGAGTGTTTATTATCTGAGGCCTGTTACACCTATCATTTCCTTGTACCTTTCTTTCTTTCTTTTTTTTTTTTTTGAGTCAGGGTTTCACTCTGTTGCCTAGGCTGGAGTGCAGTGGCATGATCATGACAATCATGGCTCACCACAGCCTTGACCTCCTGGGTTCAAGTGATCCTCCCACCTTAGCCTTCTGAGTAGCTGGGACTACAGGAGTACACCACCACACCTGGCTACTTTTTTTTCTTAGGAGACAGGTTCTCTCTATGTTGCCCAGGCTGGTCTCGAACTCCTGGACTCAAGCAATTCTGCCTGCCTTGGCCTCCCAAAGTGCTAGGATTACAGGTGTGAGCCACCATGCCTAGACATCCTTGCATCCTTAAGACAAATCCATGAGGTTGATTCTTTTCTTGTCTACACTTTGCACATACAGAAACAGGCTTCAAGAGGTTAAGGGACTTATTTAGGATCATATAACTGGTAAGGGGCTGGGCTGTACCCCAAACCCAACATCTGTCTTTAGAGCTCATGCTTTTAGTGGTTCCTTGTTCCTTGCTTGCATGTACGTGCACCTGTGTAGTGTGCACGCCTGGTCTGAGGTGCATCCTGGCAGTGCTTTATCCTGAGTGCCTGGGGCGCCTGTTAAAATGCAGATGCCTCATCTCTACTCCAGACCAGGGGCTGCACTCTGAGAAGCTCCCAGTCCATGCTCCTGCATGGCACCGTTTGAGAACCACAGTTCTAAGGTGCCCTTAAAGGAAGAGAATGAGGGATATGGATTTCAGCAGATCTGAATTCAAGTCTCGCCTTCACTCTCTGGAGCTGTTTGCTGTTCCTTCCTGGGGCTTCCTCTATTGTTTCACACTGGCGGGGCGATTCTGGTGTGTGAGGAACTGTGGGCGCCCTTGGGCGGATGTCAGGGGTTATGGGGCAGGACACTGGTGGACAGAGGAGCCCTGGTGGAGCTTCCCCTGCCGTAAGTGGGTATGCATGGGGGTAGGCCTGTGGCCCCCCAAAACCTCTGGTCTCTGCTTTCTAGCAGGATGGGTGTCCCTTAGATGAGGCCCTTGTGCTCAGGTTTCTCAGCCAAAGTGGTGGGTAGAAACCTCCTCCCCCATACACACCTTCTTCCTCTGTCCTCCCATGGTGACCTCTGGCCCTCCTAGCCAGAAGGTGCTGGGCTTGCATCTCTTCGGAAGGGCAGTGGTGTGCGCATTTGTGTTTTCAATCTCCATCTGTTCCCCTGGAGTGGGCAACTCTGGGGAAACATCTGGCGTGAGACCCGCTGGGCTGGGCTGACTCGCCCAGAGGGGTGTAGGGTAAGGAAATCACCTGCATAGGCCTCAGCAGTATCAAGATTCCACCCCCCAGCTGTGCTGCAGACAGAATGCTTGTTCCCCCTCTTTCCTGTTTGATACTGCTGAAAGCACAGTATTATTATTATTTTTTATACTCAATATTTTTTATTATGATATTGTGGGGTACAGTTAAGGGTTAGGTATACAAATATGCTTTGTTCAGGCACCCTTGTTGATAAGAGGTGTCTCCACATTATTATTATTATTATTAAAGCAGAATTTATTGAGAAGACAGAAAAGCTCCCACAGTGAGAGGGGACCCAAAGGGGTTGCCCAGCACAGGATTATTAAACACCCATTTTATGGATGAGATCACTGGAGTCCAGGAAGCTGCAGTGACCTGTCCAAAACCCCAGTGTATACGTGTGGGGTGAGGAGGGAATAGTGGTAGAGTCGGGACTTGAATCCAGGTCCCCTGACAGTACGCACAGGCCTTTTTTGCACTCAATGACACGCCTCCTTGTTTTTCTTTTTCTGCCACACCTGATTGTGGCTTTGGTGCCAGGGTCTTTGCCCGGAAACCTGAAGACCTGGGCCATGACTGGGCTGTGTGGTCCTGGGCAGGGCTAGTCACCTCTTAAAACTTCAGTTTTCTCACCTATAAAGGGGGTATTTAGCTAAGCCTCTGGGGTTTTTTCCAACCTTGGCATTCATAGGTTGTGCTTCTAGTGTTTCTAGGGAGGGGCAGTGTGTGGTGGGTGAGGGGCATGGATGAGGGGCTGGGCTGAGCTGAAGGGTGCTGCTGGGATTTGTTATGAAAGTAGCCAGCAGGGCTCTCATGGGCATGTCCAGCAGGGCTGGGACACCTGAGGGTGGGACAGGCAGCAGGAGGAGCCCAGGGCAAGGTGAAGTTGCTTTCCTTGGGATTAAGCAGTATTTTGCACCCTGAACACTGCAAGAGGGTGACGGTGGGAATTATCTGGGATCTTAGACAGGAGCCAAGGGGGTGCTGGGGCCTCTAGGCCCAACCCAGCAGGAGCCTCTTCTCAGCCCTGGGGCATCCTTGGCCAAGAAGCCAGGGGGATGTTTGCTGGCCTCAAGCCTCCCCCGCAAGCCACCACAGGTCTCTCTCCGGGGTCTCTGGCCCCCCTGAATCCAACTGAAATGGCCGTAACTGCTGCCCAGAGCAAGAAGCTGGCTGAGGGGTCTAGCTGTCTGTCCCCCGTGTCCAGGGTGGCTTCCCAGCAGGCTGACTTCCTAAGTGGCCCCTGGTAACCGCAGCCTGTGCTGGCCACCTGCCTCAACTACCCCAACTCCTTCCACGGGGTCAAGCCCAGGCTCCTGGGCCTGAGAACAGGACTCCATGGCTGCCTCCAGCTTTCTTCTGTCTCTTCTTCCTCTGCTCTTCAAGCTTCATGTTTCTGCCACTGCTTCACTGCCCAAATTCTCCCTGCCCCTCCGGGCCCAGAGCAAATGTCACCTCTGTTCAGTCTCGTCACCCCACTAAGGGAAGGGGAGCTGTTCCCTGTGAGGTCCTGGCTTGGAACTCTTTCTCACCAGCTGCCTTGCGTGGCCCTTCCTTGCCGGCTGGCCTGTCTCCCACTGTGGCTCAGCTCGGTGAGGTCCAGGACCTGCCTTTCTTCTCAGGGCAGTGCCCACATGGTGGGTGGAGCCTGGGAAGGGCCTTCCTTGGTCGAGGGAATGCTTGTAAAGCTTTGTAGCACTGGACTGGCTTGGAATAGGGCTTGGCTTCTCTGCTTCTGCTCAGAACGCTGTTCCTGCACCCTGCTCTCAACACAGTCAATTGGGGAGCCTCCTGGGATAGGCTGGCTCCATGAAGGACAGACAGAGAGGTGCCTTTGGTTTGCAGAAGAACTTCCTTGCCTCCTTTGGCTTGTTCTTGACTGCTTTAAAAAAATTTTTTTTTGAGTTAGGGGTCTTACTCTGTTGCCTAGGCTCGAGTGCAATGGTACAATCATGGTCGCTGTACCCTCAACTTCCTGGGCTCAGGGATCCTTCCGCCTCAGCCTCACAAAGAGCTGGGACTTCAGGTGCATGCTACCATGGCTGGCTAATTTTTTTTTTTTTTTGGTAGAAATGAGGTCTCGGTATATTGCTCAGGCTGGTCTCAAACTCCTGGGCTCAAACAATCCTCCTATCTCAGTCTCCCAAAGTACTGAGATTATAAGCATGATCCACCGTGCCTGGCCTGATCTGCTTCTTGAAATAGCTTATTCTGACTTTGAGGCATCAAAGATGGGCAGGCCCAGAAGCAGATGGGGAGAAGCCACTTGTCAGTCCCCAACTGCAGGTGAATTTCTGGTCTTAAATGAGAACAGCTAACACTCCCTTGACTCTTTAGAATTCTTAAGAGCATTTGCGATGTACAAAGGGTCTGTGGGAGCCATTGTGGCTGTATTAGGGACCCAGAGACATGCCCCAGGGGCAGTGAAGGGTCACCCGACTTGTCTAGGGCTGCACAGTTATTTGTGGTCAGAATGTCCACAGAAACGCTCTGTCCCTGAGTCCAGAGAGGGTGACTGAGCCCCAGAGGCCAAAGGGGAAAGAGCAAACATGAGGACGAAGAATTATGCTAAAACACAGGTCATGGATAGAAAACTGGTTTATAAGGCGCTTTCTCCCAGAGGGTCTTGTTTAATCTGGTTCCCCTCTCCGTCCCTCTGTGACTTTCTGCTGAGGATACAGAGGCTCTGAGCGAGGAGACACTTGACTACTCTGACACGGCCAGAAAAAGGCAGCACAGAACTCCCTGGGACTGCTCTCACTAGGGTCGCTGGCCGGGTTCAGACGGGGGACAGGGGGAGGCGCTTCATACTGACAGCCCCACCCCCAGTGAGTTTTTTTTCTCCTTGAAATTCTCGTGTTGAGCCATTTCTCTGCTAGGTCATTTGGTGAGAGTGACTCAGGCAGAGGCAGGTGGGGGGGTAGGAAGGACCAGGAGAATGGGCCGCGTCCTGGTGAATTTAGCCAACACCCACGCAGGTGCCTTGGTGGGAGGTCTTGGTCCTAAAGCAGGAGGTGCCCTCTCCCTGTGGGTCTCAGTGGCTGATACCTCTTAGAACCCCCTTCTTGGAGTAAGGTCTGATGAATATGGGTTGTGCTGGGAGACAGGGGCAAGATGGATGACGGTGTGGGTTTGTGTTCTGATACCCAGGATACTCCCAGCATTCTTCTGGTGCTGCATGTTCTCCTCATGGTTGCCTTTTCCGTTGACCTGTCCCCAGCCCTGTCTGCCCCTGGACTGAGCATCCTAGAACAGGTGCTGTAGGGTCGACCCCTCTGGGTGACCCTAGAGTGGGACCCACCTCGTGGTGGGGGGCAACGTAGGGCCAATGAATAAGTGAACAAGTGACCCTTCCCAGCATTGCTGGTGACCCCATCTGGCTGTCACGGCCTGGAGAGTATGTGATAGCCGAGTCCATCCGGAAATGACTGTTATCTGGGGGGGGGGGGCAGCGAGGGACCCAGCCAGACATGATGGAAGCTGGCCACGGCTGGAGCAGGGAACCTCAGAGCCTTTCCTGGCAGAGGGAATGCCATCAAAGCTGGCACTGCTTCCGGGAGGAGAGAATTCCCAAATGGCTCTGTCAGCCCCTCTGATAGGGATCTGCAGGGTGTGTGAGAGATGTGTTTTGCAGCCAGGATGTGGGGAGTTAAAAATAGACATCCTAATCCCCGGAGTTCGTGTCACACTTGACGCTGTGCAGAGCCCTTTGGCTCTATTATCTCGCTCGAGTGGCCTGGCAGCCGTTGACGTAGGTAGAGGTCGCGCTGCTGCTTTAGACAGGAGCCCACGGAGCTGGGTGCCCAATCTCCTGCTTGGGATCGTGCCTGGGAGTCAGTGACAGAACCTGTCTACTCCCCAGCCCCCCAGGTCTGTGTCCTTGGCCTAGGAGGAGCCCAGTGCGCGTCAACAGGCTGCAGGAGGGCAGGGGTTGGTTGAAAGAACAGGGGTCGGTTTTTAAGCAAAGCAGCAAGAGTGGCAAGCAGACTAAGGAGAAATCAGGTCCCTGGGAGCCAAGTCTCGTGATGGGGTTGGGGAACTGCAGGCAGCAGTAAGTAGTTGGAGAAGGAGTGGGGGAAGGGTAAGGTAGTGATGGGAATAATGCAGAAGAAAACCACTGGGACCCCAGATTGAGGCCCTTGAATGTTGCGATCAGAATTGTGAATGTGATGCCATAGGAAATGGGGAGCCATTGAAGACCACAGAGCACAGTAGTCACCTGCTGGATCGATGGTACAAGACAACAGTATGCACCCTGGCTTTGTAACATGCATTACTCTATGGTTTTTGGTAGAGCAGGTTTATTTATTTATTTGTTTGTTTATTTTATTTTTGAGTTGAGTCTCACTCTGTCACCCAGGCTGGAGTGGGACTACCACATCCATCTAACTTTGTGATTTTTTGTAGAGATGGGATCTAACTATGTTGTCCAGGCTGGTCTCAAACTTCTGCATTCAAGCAATCTTCCTGCCTCAGCCTCCCAAAGTGCTGGGATTATATAGGCATGAACCACTGTGCCTGGCTGGTTTGATAAAACTCTCAGAAGATACCATGTCCATCCCACTTCACCTTCTGGAACCTTGAACCATTTTCTGCTGCCTCTGGGTTCTGGGAGGAGCCTGGCTGGGGCAAAGTCTGTATTGAGTTTCTTGACTTTTTCTAGTTTTCTTTTTTTTTTGCCCTTCCCTCCTTCCTTTCTTTTTTTTTTTTATTTTTTGTAAATATGGGGTATCGTTATGTTGCCCAGGCTGAGTCTCAAACTCCTGGTCTCAAACAATCCTTCCACCTTGGTCTCCCAAAGTGCTGGGGTTACAGACTTGAACCATCATGCCTGGTTGCCTGTCTGTCTCCCCATGGTGGTAGGAATTAAGAGACAGAGAGGAGGCGGTGGCTGAAGTTCCAAAGGAAGGTTCTCCTCTTAGGCCTCATTCCTTAACACCTATATGGGATGTCCCGACGTGTCGAACACTGTGACCCAGACTGCCAGGATGGGTCTCGTCCCAGCTGTATCCTGGGTCAGGCCCCAGACAGCCCGCATAGTTGGCTCTGTGCTGGCCTCTCGCACACATTTTAGTGCTCACTGCCCTCTGACCTGTAACTTTATTGACTCTTTGCTCTTTCCCCAGCGAGGCTGAGGCCTCTGATTGGCGGGATGGAAGCTAAGCCAGATTTGAGTGGGGCAGACATTGGAAATCTGGTGCAATCCATCCATTTTAGAGCTGGGTGGGCAGAGGCCTGGGTTTGTCTAGCACTTCATGACAACTTCACGGCCAGAGTTGGGACTTGAACCTGGCTCTCCAGGCTCATCTTGGTGTTCGGCTACACCACCCTGCTTCTCAGAGCTACCCTATTTCTTGGCCCCGAGAATCAGGGATGCCCCGCTCTAAGATTCTGACTTTGCAGCCTCGGCTTCTTCTGGGGCAGGGAGCCAGCAGAGCCAAGCCTGTGGGTTCCCAGAGAGGGCTCCCGGCGTCGGTGTCGGCTTAGTCACAGGGATGAGATCACTACTTACCTCTAGATGGGGGAGGATGCCAAGGTTTGGGAATGTTCGCTCTGAGCCACTTGATTTGTGTGCGTGTGTGTATGTGTAAGAAAAACAAGCCTGTTGGTTGGGACTTTGTACTTGGTCCATGAACTGTGGGCCCGGGGAGACTGCTAGGGCATGATGGCCACTTGGACTGTGCCATTTCACAGCTTCCCAGGGGAGGGACTTCGTGTCAGTGAAAAGCTTGGACCAGAGCCAGAGCCTGATGTTCGCACTTGCTTTGCCTCACGTTGCTCTGTGGCCCTGAGCCCAGCTCATGATCTCTCTGGGCTGTAATATAATACCTACCAGCTCACACCTTCTGAGTACTTTCCATGGGCCAGCTTTCCAAGCGTGAGCCCCACTTGATTCTCACAATAGACCCGTGAGGTCCTGTTGTCATCTCTGTTTTGCAGATGAGGAAACTGAGTACCAGACAGGAGAGGTGACTTGCCTAAGGTCACCCAGTTAGGAAGGGGCAGAGCCAGGGTTCGAATGCGGATCTTCCCAACTCTGTGGTCTCTGCTGTCTTCCAGCCGTTGGGTCACCTCCAAGGGCATTGTGAAAGTAAAAATGTAGAGAAACCAGGTGTGGTTAAGCAGATGCTGCATGGGAAGGGAATGAACAAGAGGTCTTTTTCTACACTGACATCGTTCTCTACCTTCCCACTCCAGTGTTGTCTTTGAGTAATCAGAGATGGGGAGCCGAGGAGAGCAGGTATGGCTGTGTCCAGGCTCCACAACAGGATGAACACAGTATAGAAGATGTGGTTTCACAGCCAGCCATTCCTGGGCCCATCTCTCTTTATCCTTTGCAGCTCACTGGCTTGATTGATATTGGTGTTCATTCCTGCCCCATCTTCCCCAGAACACACCTTCCAGGCAGGAAGGTTGGAGGGTTGCTGAGGTCATTTGCCTTTGAGTGTGGTGACTGATAAGGTGTTGATTCAGGTTAGAAATAGGGGAGTGTTGGTGACCACTGAATCCTGGGCTTGGGGTATGAGGTGGGAGAAGCACCCGGTACCGTGTGATCAGAGGAACTGGGGCAGGCAGAGAGAGACTGGGGGGCAGGGAGTGTGGACCGGGACTCATCACACAGACCTGGCCTTCAGTTTTGGCTGCTCTACTGACCAACTGTTTGACTTTGTACAAAGTTACTTCACTTCTCTGGTCCTTGGTATTCTTATCTGTAAATCGGGGAAAATAATGCCTATTTTTATAGGGTTATGAGGTTAAAATTAGGCACGGAGAGAGAGACCATAGCACAGTGTCTGCATTCTATAAGTGTAGTACATTTTGTTATTGTTTATTACTTTCATTAGTATTACTGACAGCTTTCTTAGTTCACTTCTCAGTGTTCTTGGGATACTTTGGCCAATGCCCCTTTCCAGAACTTACTGCCTTTCGTGAAAGCAGTTCTGGGTAGGAAGAGGTCTATTTTTTTGAGATCGGGTCTAGTACTTTTGCCCAAGCTGGAGCGCAGTGGCACAATCACAGCTCACTGCAGCCTTGACCTCTTGGGCTCAAGCGATCCTCCTACCTCTGCCTCCTGAGTAGCTGGGACTCTAGGCACACACTGCCAGGCCCAACTAATTTATTTTATTTTTTAGAGATGGAGTCTTGCTGTGTTGCCCAGGCTGATCTCAAACACCTGGCCTCAAGCAGTCTTCCTGCCTCCACCTCCCAAAGCACTGGGATTACAGGCATGAGCCTGCTGTGCCCCGCTGGGGAAAGATCTAAATTAAAAAGACTATAGGAATTACTTATTTTTCTTGTAGCGAATACACAGGGCCTCAAATCAGTCACACAAAGAGGTTTCTGAACATGGGTTTGTAAGGGAGTTGCTTTGATGACTAGAGAAAGGGGATGATAGAGAAAAAGGTCTCTTTAAGGTGCGCGAAATGTATCTATCTCATGGCATCCTCATTCCCCTGTGAGCCTGCTTCTGCTGCTGGAGTGGCCTGGTGAGTGTTTGTGGAAGCAGCTTGCTGGGTGAAGGCGGGGCCAGTGGAACACAAACAAGTCTCAGCTGCTGCTCCTCCCGCCCTCTTCAGATCCCCCAGGCCCCCTTAGAGAGACGCCCTCAGCCTTTGGGGAAGCCACCAACTGGTGTCAACAGCAGGGTGTGTGTGTGTGCATGGGGAGGTGAGAGGTCAGGGAGGCCTTCCCGGAGGAAGTGGTAGAGACACCTCAGGAGGGCAGGGGCTCAGGTTTCTGCAAACAGGATTGCCACACCCCTTCCCCAAGCTGGGCCTGCTTCTCCAGGGAAGCCAGGTCAGCTGGGAGCCCCTTGGAAGGGCAGTCAGGACACGGAGAGAGGAGAGGTATCTCATCCTGCCTCGGTTTCCCTGTTTTCCCTGGATGTCTTCAGAGCCCCCTTTGTGCCCCTTTGTGAGGAAGCGGAGGGATGTGGAGTAAGAGGACACAGGTTTAAGACCAGAGTCTGGCTTGTCACTTCCCATGGTGCGCCCTCAGGCAGGTCATTTCACTGCCTGCGCCTCAATCTCCTCATCCACCAAATGAGGATAATAGTGCCAGCCACGTCACCCGGTTGTTTTGCGGCTTCAGTGAGGTAATGCGTGTGAGGTGCTTATCACAGAGCTGGCATGCGGTAAGTGCCTGTAATTGCAGACCGACCGCTTGGCCTCCGCCACTGTTGTTTTTAGCCTGGGATCCACCTCACCTCTCGCCTTCCCCTGAGTTCCTGTTTGTTGCTGACATCCTCCTCACCCAGAGTGCAGGGATTTTAAGTATTTATATCCTTGCTGGAATTTCTCTTTGTATTGTCTAGTTCATTACCAAATTGAATTACGGCAAACAATTTCACTTCCTTTCCAGGGCAAGGGCGGGAAGTGAGCTGGTGCCCTTTTCACTGTGATCGAGATGGTTATGATGATGTTTGATGGTGAAGACGATATCTCCCTCCCCGAACAGCTCCACAGACCCCATCCATCAAGCAGTGGCCACATGCTTGGAAACATAAATCTTGTTGAGGATGTTGATGGCTTTGGTCACAGGTGTCTCTTGGTGCCAACTTGCCATTTAGAAAGGAGGCTGGTTGCTTGGTCCTGCCCCTTGGGGTCGGGGTGGGTTTGAAATGGATGTGCTGGGGGCTTCAGATCCCTGTCCTGTCATTTAGGAGCTCATGCATTGGAGCCACCATGTGACTTTTACTGGGCTCTCGATCGAGGGAGAACCCACTTTGTGGGGGTGTTGTAAGAATGGTGCTTTAGACACACCTTGGCACATGGTGTTTTTAACCTGAGGAATTTAAAAAAGCCTCACCGTTATTGGTCCCAAGACCCTTCCCATCCTGCCCTTCTGGCTTTGACCTCCTTCTTGGGAGATAACAACCAGGATCTGGTGTACCGGGCTCTCCCACTTCTGCACTTCTGTTCTGCCATTCCCACTACCCAGAATGGTCCCTCCTCTGTCTCTGCCCATAGAATCCTTTCCTTTTCTTTCTTTTTTTTTTTTAGTTGGAATCTCACTCTGTCGCCCAGACTGGAGTGCAGTGGCCACTCCTGACCACCGCAGCCTCGACCTGCTGGGCTCCGGTGATCCTTCCATCTCAGCCTTCCAAGTAGCTGGAACTACAGGCGCGCGCTACCACAACCGGCTAATTTTTTGATTTATTGTAGAGATGAGGTCTCGCCAAGTTGCCCAGGCGGGTCTTGAACCCGCGGGCTCAGGCAATCCACTCACCTCAGCCTCCCAAGGGTGCGGGATTACAGGCTGAGCCACTGAGCCCGACTGAGAAATGTTTCTACCAGACTACATAATGTCACACTTCTGAAAGACAAGAGATGCTGGAAAAGGAGATAGACCTTAGGGTTTTTCCTAGTAAGACCTTGGTGAGAATTGAAGATGTCCTTCCACTTGGGTGGGGCATGGTGTGCTCCTGGTAATGATTTCAGGAGTGCCTGTAAATCGCCTCTGGTGCCTGAAATTTTACCATTAGTGATTGAGTCCTTTGTGTTAAACATTGCCCTGTTTAGTTTTAGTGTTAGGGGATACTGAGAGGGGTCTCATTCCTCTCTAAGCCCCCCTCGGGTTAGAACCCATGACAAGGCCCTGAGAAGAGAGGACCCCTGGTTGGAGTAGATGCAGAAATGGGAGGCGTGAAGCAGGGAGCCAGGATCCAACACAGAGGTGGTGGTGGAAATCAAAGCTAGTACATTGTTCGACATCGTGCTTGCCCCACCCTGAGTGCTAAACTTAGCAACAGCCAGGAATCATAATCATCACATCACTTTTAGTGGTCATTGTTTTCTAAGTTTGTATCCTAAAAGGCAGAACAAGAACTAAAGGTCCTTCCTGGCTCTGACACCCCCCGCCCCGCTCCCTCATTCCCCCCACAGCCTTCCTGATCCTGCTGCTCAGATGGGTGGCTCCTCCTCTGGCTGCCTGGGCCAGTGGCTGAGGAAGTCGCTGGACCTCTGGCCAGACTCCCCTGCCCTCCCACACTTCCCAGCCGGAGATAGGGTTTCTGCTTCCACCTGTTTACCTTGTGGCTCCTGGGAGTTCCGTCCCCACAGAGAAACTGGCCATGGGCCGTTCCACACACAGACCTTCCCCCCCATGCCATGTATAGTGATTAAAGGTATATATGGGCTCTGGAGTCCAAATGAATTCAGGTCTAGGCTTGACCAGCTGAGTAACCCAGCTGCTCTTTGCTGACTTTCCCATCTGTAAAAGGGGTAACAGTGCTGACCCCAGTGGGTGGGTTCTCGGAGGCATTGGTGAGGTAGCTAACGCATGTCTGGTCCCTAAAGACCTGCTGTGTAAAAGGAGCTCAATGCATGGGAACTTGGACATTATGTGAGTACTGCTTGGGGCCTTGACAGCCTCTCAGGTGAGTACCGGCTCTGCAGCTCCCCACCTCCCTGACATTGTACCCTCCAGGCCCCTCAGATGCCTCTCTGTTGATACCTCCTGACCTTCTGAGGGTCCTACCCTGGGTACCTTCCTCTTCTTATCCATCAGCTCTCACCTGGAGCCCCGAACATGTCCAGGGTGTTAACAGGACCCCTGAACCTGAGCCCCTACCAGTCCCAATGGTCAAGCTTTCTCCTGAGTTCCAGATGGAGAGAAGAGGTTTTACCAGCAGCTGTAAAAGCACATCAGCCATTCCAACATAGAAGTCCTTTCCTTTCCACTAACAGCTTCATCCTCTGGGCCAGGGATGGGACAGGGACTGACGCTCATGAATTTTTCAGCTTTGAATGTTTCCCCTTTTGTATTGAAGGCATGTGGGTTGCACGGGAGCCCACCTGACTGCAAAACTGGGGCAGGGTTGCTGCCAGAAGTAAGGATTTGGGCCAGGGATAGGACAGAGACTGAAGCTCATGGATTTTTCAGCCTTGAATATTTCCCCTCATGTGCTGTCTCCTCTTTTCCCTTCCTCCTACCAGAAAGACTGGCAGTTCCCCTTAGACACTGGCCTCTGCGCCTGGATCCCTGTCCTCGCTATCCTCTAGGGGTGACCCAGCCTCAGCCCCCACTCGTGTCACTTGCTTCCTGTGCCCCTCCACACTGCCCCAGGGGGAGCTTTCTGGACCTTGGTCTGAGGAGTCCTCTTCCCACCCACGGATCCCTGAGTCTCCCTATTTTCTTGGGGTGTGGTCCAGACTCCTCAGCTGGATGCCAGAGTCTTTCTCTAGGAACCTCCTTGCCCACAGTTCCTTCCTATGTGCCCGACAGTTGAGCCAGCAGAGCCCTCCCACCCCTGGCCGCTACCTGCCCTACTGCCTTGCCTCTATTCTCAGAGTCCCCAGCCTGGCCTGCTGTCCCTCAGCCCTGTGCCTGCTCGTGTAGGTCCTATCCACTGTTGGATCACATCCACACAACCTGTAGGGCATGCAGGCCCCCAGTGGTCCAGCCCCCAGACTCCAGCCAGAGGAGCGGGGCCGTTTGTGTTTTGAGTATGGGCTGACCAGGCGAGAAGGGCCACCTCTCAAGGGGCAAAGGGCTGTCTCAGAAGTGTGCGAATTGAGGGGACCAAGAGTGAAGACCTCTCGGTGCCTGGCACAGGGCTGAGTTCTACTCATTGTGACTCACTGTCTTGTAGGCCACATGGATCTTGTCAGATATGCAGGGCTCCGTGGTTTGGAGCCTTCCATTGCCTGTGTTCAAGGCACCTATATCCCCACCTGTATGGGGAGATGGCCTTTCCACCTCTCAGGGCTGAGGCTGCCAGGTGGATTAAGCAATGGTGTGGGTGAAAGCAAAACAGAAGTGGATAAAGTAATCATTAACATATGTCAATTGTCAAGGGCTGGAAAATGCCACCCCTTACCCCCTGCCTCAAGAAGGGAGGAGAACAGAGGGTCACTTGGCCCCGAGGAGGAGATGACTTCATAGCCAGCTTGGGACTGGCTTGGGCAAGAGCGTGACATGGGGTGTGTGGGGACAGAGGTGGGGACAATGCCACTGCCAGGACCGCTGCGCACTGTGACTTACTTTGGTTTCCTGTTGAGTACTCATGGTCTGAAGTAGGAGACAGGGCGGGGACATTCCTGAGAATGAGTGTGTGGGTGCCTGGGGGTGTACTCTCGGGGCACCAGGGCCCACCTGAATCCTATCTGTCAAATCTGAGCCTTGCGCCATCCCTGTGAAGCAAGCAGCCGTTCTCCTCGCCCCCATTTTGCAGATGACATTGGCTTGTCATGCCTGAGGTGGGCTCAGACTGCCAAGCCAGTGTCCTCCCTGTGACATAGCACAGCTATCCCTCCCCTAGACCCGAGGACACCCCCTACCAGATTGCACATCCTGGGGGTGGCATGGTGGAAGGGGGCTTCACCCAGGCTGAGAGGCCTCCTCTTCTTGGGGGCTGGGCAACCCCACGGGTAGGTGGTAAGTTTTCAGCTTTCAAGGGTTAGGGTTCTGAGTTTTCTTCACTTCCGTGATCTGTTTGTTTCTTCTTTTCTTCCTCATCTGCCTTGGGCCAAGCCTGGTGGGTTCTGTCTGGACTGCAGTTCCCAGCACTCCACCTCAAGGCTGGGAGGAGCCCACTACCTACCAGTGCACCTGTAGGCCCTGGCTGGGACATCACCTCCTGCTTGAATCAGTTTCTCCAGGCAGAGCTGATGGTTCCCTGCCTCTGAGCCACAGACCCAGCGAAGCTGCCCAGAGGTGGTGCTGCTCCTGGTGTCCCTAGGGCTGGTCAGCTCTGGGCACACTGCAGGGATCACAGAGGTGTGTGGTGAGGAGAAGGAGGGCACCTGGGGAGCAGGCTGATGTGATTGAGAACACCAAAACAGATGACAGTAGAATCCAGGCCACTGTGCTCACGCACTGGCCTTTGACAAGTCAGGTCACTTCTCTGAGCCTCAGTTTACTCATCTGTAAAATGGGAAGGTAAAAAAAATGCAGTCATGTGCCACATAACGATGTTTCAGTCAAGGGCGGTCTGCATATACAGTGGTGGTCCTGTAAGATTTAATACCATATATATATGTATATTTTTTGAGTTGGGTCTCACTCTGTTGCCCAGGCTGGGGTGCAGCGGCCGTAGCCTCAACCTCTTGGATTCAGGCGATCCTTCTGCTCAACCTTCTAAGTAGCTGGGACTATATACAGGTAGTGTGCACCACTATGCCTGGCTAATTTTTTGATTTATTGTAGAGATGAGGTCTCACCATGTTGTTCAGACTGGTCTCAAAATCCTGGGCTCAAGCAATACACCACCTTGGTCTTCCAAGTGGCTGGGATTATAGGCATGAACCACGGTGCTCGGCCTAATACTGTATTTTTTATTGTATTTTTCTATGTTTAGATACACAAATACCATTGCATTACAGTTGCCTACAGTTTTGGCACACTCACATAGCACACAGGTGTGTAACTAGGAGTGATGGTCTATACCGCATAGCCTGGGTGTGCAGGAGCTCTGCCGTCTGGGTTTGTGGAAGTACACGCTATGTTGGTCACACCAGGACAAAATTGTCCCGTGGTACATTTCTCAGAAGCGATGGATGACTGACTGTCCCTACCCTCTGGAATTACTGAGAAGGTTAAAAGACAGAAACTTACTTGCAGCATGTAGCCTGCTGCAAGGCACGTAGTGAGTCTCAATAAATATCCATTTCTGTGGTGGAGACATAGGGTGCTGGGAACAGAGTATGCGGCTATGTCAGGCCTTCCTGGGTGGAGGGCTGTCAGGTTACACACTCCTTGTTCCATCAAAGGCATGGATGAGGGATGGAGGTGTCCACCCCTCCTGTGACGTATCCATATAACACCCTGGGAGGCAGGTACTGTTATTACTCCCCCACATCTCACAGTAGAGGAAGCAGAGGCTCAGAGAGTTGAAGTTATTTGCCTTGGGCTACTCAGCTGGGAGCTGAAGTGCCAACGCCAATGCTTCCAAAATGTCGGGTCATTGAGTCTCCTATGGCGCTGAGGTTTGGGTTCCATGGTGAGTAAATGTTGGGGTTTGAGTTGATGGGATGGCAGGTCAGGAGGGCTTTTTGCTTTACTTTTCCCCCCCAATGATGCCTGCTCCAGATTCTGAGCCCAGAATTCTGAGGCACCAGAAGCAGGGAGTCTGGGCCGGGTCTGGTCTGCCACCCTATTTGATCTGACCCAGGTGATGTGTGTGTGTTTGTTCTTTTTATTTTATTTTCTTGTGTAGAGACAGGGTCTCATTCTTTCACCTAGACTGGAGCACTGTGGTGTGATCATAGCTCACCACAGCCTCAAACACCTGGGCTCAAGCAGTCCTCCCCACTCAGCCTCCCAGGTAGCTGGGACTACAGGCACATGCCACCATGCCTGGCTGATTTTCTTTCATTTTTTTGTAGAGACAGTATCTCACTATGTTGCCTAGGTTGGTCTTGAACTCCTGGCTTCAAACAATCCTCCTGCCTCAGCCTCCCAAAGTGCTAGGATTACAGTTGTGAGTCACTGCCCCCGGCCGTGTTTGTTTATTCTTAAATGTGAATGAATTGCCCCCATTGATCACTCAGGAGACTTCTACCTCAAAATCTGGTAGCTTCTCTTAAAATAGGCCATTCTGAGCCGGGCTCAGTGGCTCAGCCTGTAATCCCGCGCCTTTGGGAGGCTAAGGTGAGTGGATTGCCTGAGCCCGTGGTTTCGAGACCTGCCTGGGCAACTTGGCGAGACCTCATCTCTCCAATAAATCAAAAATTAGCCGGGCTTGGTAGCGCGTGCCTGAAATTCCAGCTACTCGGAAGGCTGAGGCGGAAGGATCGCCGGAGCCCAGCAGGTCGAGGCTGCGGTGGCCGGGAGTGGCCACTGCACTCCAGTCTGCGCAACAGAGTGAGACTCCAACTCAAAAAAAAAAAAAAAAATAGGCCATTCTAGGCCTGTGTTCCGATAGGACAGTGTGGGCTGGGCTGTGCTGGGCCTGGGGTATGCTGCGCTAGCCCGACTGGCCTGCGCCTCTCCTTTCCTTCCCTGCTGGCCCATACAGGCATTCGTGTTTGTGATTCAAGAACTGAGCGGGCTCAGGGCTGGGGCACCCGTCGGGATGTGGACCCTGGGGCTGCCTCTGAGGAGCTCCCTGCTGACGAAGGCAGAGGAATTATTGTTCCAGGCAAGAGAGATGTCTAGACAGTGCTTTGGGGCTTTCAGAAATGCTGTTTGGAGAAGCATCTGTTGACACGGCACACGTATATATAGGACCTCTTGCCCTCTGCCGGGCTCTGGCTGGCTCTGGAGGCTGCTGAGACACATTCAGGATACAGACGGTCCTCAGGGAGCCTGCGTGTCAGGGGGTGAGGGCGTGTGAAATGGCCTTTTAGGGAGGAGGAGATTTGAGCCAGGGAAAACGAAGGCGTGAGGCACTCTCGGCAGGTGAACTGGTGTGATCGAAGCTTCAGGAGGGGAACCTTGGCGGGACTCCCTGGTGCCAGCTTTCAGAGGGCAAGGGCAGCTCCTCCTTCCTGCTCCTCTCCAAGGTGGATCCCGCAGGAACTCAGGACCCGCTCAAGTACGGTGAAGGCACAGCCAGGGGAGGCACTGGCTTTGGACGACAGGATTCTTTTGGTTTTTGTTTTTATGTTTTTGAGTTGGGGTCTCACTCTGTCGCCCAGGCTGGAATGCAGTGGCATGATCACATCTCGCCACAGCCTCAACCTCTTGGGCTTAGGTGATCCTCCAGCCTCAGCCTCCCAAAGAGCTGGGCGTCACCACATCCAGCTAATGTTTTTGTTTTTTTTTGAGTTGGAGTCTCACTCTGTCACCCAGACTGGAGTGCAGTGGCATGCTCCCGGCCACCGCAGCCTCATCCTGCTGGGCTCCGGCGATCCTTCCGCCTCAGCCTTCCAAGTAGCTGGAAGTACAGGTGCGCGCCACCATGCCCAGCTAATTTTTGATTTTATTGTAGAGATGAGGTCTCGCCAAGTTGCCCAGGCGGGTCTCGAACCCATGGGCTCAGGCAATCCACTCACCTCAACCTCCCAAAGTGCTGAGATTACAGGCTGAGCCACCGAGCCTGGCTCCAGCTAATGTTTTTAATTTTTTTTGGTAGAGAAGAGGTCTGACCATGTTGCCCAGGCTGATCTCTAACTCTTGGGCTCAAGCGATCCTCCTGCTTCAGTCTCCCAAAGTGCTGAGATTTTCAGCCACTGCACCTGTCCTCTCTTGTTTTTTGTTTTTAATTAAAAAAAATTTTAATTTTTGAAACAACTTTTAGTCTGTTTTTTTCTAATAGGCTTTAATTTTTAGAGCGGTTTTAGTTTCACAGCAAAACTGTGCAGCAAGTACAGAGAGTTCCCATGTGCTCCCTGCCCTCCTCCCATCAACATCCCTCACCATAATCTGTTTCCTAATATATAAAAATAGCATATTTCATGATTTATTTATTTAAAATAAAATCAAACACTACAGACTGAAAACTAAGCCTCTCCCTGCTCTTGTCCTCACTCAACACGCGCACGCGCGCACACACACACAGACACACAGACACACACACACACACATACACACAGAAGTGTGTGAGAAACCCATGTTGTCATGGACCTGTCCGTCTAGGGGGTTGTCCCACATATCCGGAACTGTCACACGCATCTTCAGCTCCAAGTGCATGGTGTCAATACATGCGTCCCCACCTTGTTCTGCGGAACTGCCACCCGGGATTCCATTTCCAGGAGGGACTGGAGTTTGTTTGCCCAGGCCGCCAGTGACGGACATGGATGTTGTCTGCAGCTTTGTCTTTTTTGCTGTGGCTGCTGCAGACAGGAGCACTCCGACATCCCTGTCCATCTGTTTTTACATTCTTGTGAGAGCTTATCTGAGGGACAGCATGTAGGAGGAGAATATATGAATTTAAAATGGACATTTATGGATTTTAACATCTGATCCTTGCCCTCCACAGATGTGGTGGCTGTTTACTCTCCTGCTTATGGGGTGTGAGCGTCCGTGGGTCACAATCTTCATGTGTATCAGGGGCTGGGCTGGGCTGGGGCTGGGGCAGAATTTGGGTGGGCCCCAGCGGCAGAACCTGGCTAGTGAGAGGAGGCATTTGGGGGTGGTTTTCTGGTTGCTGTCTTGCACTTTCATGCACACATCCATATCCATAGACTATATGTGATTCTACTTAAAGCATTTTAAATCATTTATCATTCTGCACCCTGCTTCTTTCATTCAGCAAGATATTTTGGAAGTGTTTTCCTGGCTTGGCAGTGGCACTCCGCCTCGCTGCTTCTGTCTGCTGCTTGGAGCTTTCTGCTGGCTGAGGTTGGCTTTGCCACCCCTGCACGGGGTCCTGAGTCCCTCTCGGTGTTTCAGGGAGCTCCCTTGTGGGCCTTGTGGGGCTTAGCTGCCAGCATCCCCCTGTCCGGAGGAAGCATCTCTACCAGGAAAGTTGTCATTGCTGGGAATGTCACTGCTGGCATTCCTGCCATGCACCGGAGCAGAGGTCATGGTTCTGCCTTGGCCTTGAACTGGGGTCTGGCCCTTCTCTGGACTTTTTCCAAGCGCAACGTGGGTCTACTGGGTGTTCCTTGAGCTGAGTAGAGATGCCAGCTCAGGAATCCTCCTCGCTCAGAGAGCTGCTGCAATGCCGTTCTTGGCCCTGCTTAGCCTTCCTGGTGGGCTGGATTAGATGGGCCCTTCCATCCCAGGCATCCTGAGGCAGATGCCCCCTGCCCCAGTGTGAGCAGACCCTGCCTCAGGTAGAAGGTTGTCATGAACCATGGAGTCATCCGTTCATTTGCCAGCAAGATATTCCTTGAGACTGAAAAGAGCCCCTTAGGGTGCCTGGGTCTGACTGGGGGTGTGGTGATCAGGGGTGGTAAGAAAGAGATCCAGGCAGTGCTGGGGCCAATGCTGACAGCTTCTGCTGAGGGCTGTGAGGTACAGAAGATGAAGAGCATGGACAACCAGGAAAGGCTTCCCGGAAGAGGTACAGCTGGGGCCAGTGGGAGGTTTAGAGATGAAGAGGTAGGGTCTCTGGGTTCCAAGAGGAAAGAGAGGGAAAGAGGGGTATGCAGAAGGGCCTGGCAAACCTTCTTTAGTGAGGCTTTTTGGCTCCCTGTGGTTTCAGGGTAACCACTCGGGGACAGAAAGCTACTAACAGGGAGATTTGGAGCTGGACAGACTGGGCTCAAACCCTGTCAGTTACCAGCTGTGCCTCTCAGGGCTAGTCACTTAACCTTCCTGAGCCTCAGTTACCTTGTCTATAAAATGTGATGGTAATAGTGCCTCCTTTGCAGGGCTGGTGGGCCCCCCCTCCCAGGCATCCTGAGGCAGATGCCCGCTGCCCCAGGGTGAGCAGACTCTGTCTCTGGTGAAAGGTTGGCATGAGCCATGGGGCCACCTGTCCATCCGCCAGCAAGATCTTCCTCTGGGCTTAAAAGAGCCCCTTAGGGTGCCTGGGTCTTGCCTGAGCCCCACTTGGAGAGTGGCTGGCCCAGACCTGCGTAAGGTGAACAGGTGTGGGGTACTGTGAAGGTGACCCAATCACCCCGGCCCGGGATGATGGCTAGTGTTGGTCATGGGCCTGGGGGAGGGGACAGGAGTGAGAGGGTCAATCCTCTTTTCTCATGAGTCCCACCTGAGGGGTCCCCTGGGAGTCTTGTTGGCAAAAAGCAGTTCCTTCAGGGACGCAACAGGTAATAAGGCTTTGGGGGAAGGATCCAGGTTGGAAGGTGGTCCTGGGCCCCCATGGAAGAGGGGCACCTGGATGCCCAATGGCAAAGGGGTTGAGGATGACAGCCAGGCCCTGAACTTGGTGCTTCTCTCAGAAAATGTGGCCAGAGCTAATGTCCCCAAGCAGCATCTGGGCACGTCCTCAGATGCCCTCTCCTCTTGGGTAATTAATGGTGCTCTCAGCCCTCTGAGAGGGTGGTGGGGGGTATGGGGGGTGGCTGAGCAGGCGCCAGGCAGACAGTCGGAGCCTACTCCAGCCTTCCCAGGCCATTTATCGCCTGTCCGCCTTGCTCTTTCGGGACATACAATAAGCTCCTGGGAGGCAGCCAGGGGCTGAGGGCCGGAGCTGGGCTGTCTGGGGCACAGTGCTCCAAGGGGCCATTCTCTGGGGACCTCTGCCAAGCCCAGCCCACTGAGGGGCTTTGGGAGAAGCTGGGACAGCTGGGCTGTGGGCACAGGCTAGGTCCCCCAGTAATGCGACTGGGGCAGGCAGGCGGTGGAGACAGAGGCTCCCAGAAGATCAAGGCCACAGCAGCCAGTGCCAGGTCAGGATCTGGGTTCCAGGACAAATCCTCCTCCTGTCCCCTAAGCCCCTGCCTCTCAGCCAGGGGCTCTTCAGCGGGACTGCTGGGGCCTGAGGAGTCTCAGGACAGAATCTGCAATGTCCAAGAACTGGAAGAGGAAAAATGTATACATAACCTCTCATTGTTTCCACTAACTTCCAATCACAGTTACAAAGTGTAATTCCTCAGTTATCGTGCAGGTGATAAGCCTCGGTGGCATTTGCTGCTCTATGATTATGCAGGAATCACAGAAATGCACACAACCTAGGATAGTTGCTGTGGGTATCCTGAAATAATGATTTTGTTCATCATCCTTCAGAACCATGGTAGCTATTAGAGCCAGATCTTGGTATTTAATTATTAATATTTATTAATAAAGAAGCACATATATTACCATGGAATTTAAAGCATATCTTGATAACCATATTTCAGTGTGATTGGCTTCCTTTGTAATCCTTGGTATTTTATGCATTTAAAAACATTTTTCTAGGCGCAGTGGCTCAAACCTGTAATCCCAGCACTTTGGGAGACCGAGGCTAGAAGATTGCCTAAGCTCAGGGGTTTGAGACCAGCCTGGGCAACTTGGCGAGACCTCATCTCTACAATAAATCAAAAAATAAGCTGGGTGTGGTAGCGCACACCTGTAGTTCCAGTTACTTGGAAGGCTGAGGCAAAGGATCATCTGAGCCAAGCAGGTCGAGGTTGCGGTGGCTGTGAGCTTGCCACTGCACTCCAGCCTGGGCATAGAGTGAGACTCCAACTCAAAAACAAAAAGCAAAACACATTTTTCTGAGTGGAATCCTTAGGTCTTACCAACAAAGGTCAAGGACTTCTGCTGAGGCCCAGGAAGGGGCTCTCATGGGCTGGGTGACAAGGATAGGTAAAGTCTGTACAGAGCAGGCTTGCTGTTTGTACCTAGCTCTGAACTGGGCCCTGGGGGAGGGTGACTCCTTGTGAGAGGGGGGAGGGAACAAGGGAGTGAGGCTGCACACAAACAGCTACACAATTGGGAGCTCAGAGGAGGGAGAAGAAGTCAGTTCTACTGCCGGGACCTGATTGATAATCCTGGGAGGGCTTCGTGAAGGAGGTGGCATTGGATTTGGACCTTGAGAATTTTGAAGTAAGAGACATGCTGGTCTGTAATCCCAGCACTTTGGGAGGCCGAGGTGAGTGGATTGCCTGGGCCCGTGAATTTTACAATAAATAAAAATTTAGCCAGGCGTGGTAGCGTGCACATGTAGTTCCAGCTACTTGGAAGCTTGAGGCGGAAGGATCGCCAGAGCTCAGCAGGTCGAGGCTGGGGTGGCCGTGACCATGCCACTGCACTCCAGCCTGGGCTACGGAGTGAGACTTCAACTCAAAAAAAAAAAAAAGGAAAAAAAGGACATGCTGGGACAGGGACAGTGCCCGTGGAGGAGGTGGGTTTAACCGTAAGGCATAGGAGAGGCAGCAGAGGAGGAGGAAGCGGAAGCCCTGTGTGCAAGCAACTCCGATGGTCAGGTTTGGGCTTGATAATGAACTTCCCGGCTGCTGTGTGGAGGGACGATGGGAGAGCATGGACTGGAGGCAGGGTGGCCAGTGAGGAGGCTGGGCAGAAGTCTGGTGGGGGATGTGGAGGACTGAACTGAGCCCTCGTGGGGACAGACGGGGAGTCGTCCCAGCTGTAGGCTGAGGAGGACCGTCAGGAGTCTCAGATCTCTGGCACTAGGACCGACTGCCGGGGTTTGAGTCCTCCTGGCCATGAGCTGCATGGCGTCGGCATGTCGGTCATGCTGTCTCCCCTCCGAGTACTAACCAGGCCCGACCCTGCTCAGCTTCCAGGATCAGACGGGCTCGGCACGTCCAGGGTGGTGCAGCAGTGGACTGTCACGCTTTCTCCTTCATTTGCTGGTGTGAGACCCGTGGCCACAGCAGCACCAGCCTCACGGGCTGCTGTGCGAGTGAGATTAGACGGCTCATTTACAGCCTCAGCTCAGTGCCTGGCACAGAGTAAGTGCTGGACTCACCACGGCTGTGAATGTGTTTATATTATTGGTGATAAAACAGACAGCACCCAATGACCCGCTAGACGGGAGAGCATGCAGGGAGAAACGAGGCTGCATCCAGAGCTTCGTATCAGCCCCAAGGCCGGGGCCCTGCAGCTGGCAATTGGGCACAGAGTGGGGCTCCAGGTGCTGTCTTTCCTGCTGTCCCAAAGGGTTGGGACACCTGCTTCCCATCCTCACCTCTTCCACCCATCTTTCCCTCAGGATGGCCTCAAGTGTAGTGCCCTCTCCACCCCAGGGAGGGTAAAAAAAAATCTCATCTCCTTCCAACACTTCTGGCACGGTCTAACCCAGTTCTTTTCCTCCAGGAGTTTCCAGGGTCAGGAAGGTGTAGTGAATGAGAGGGGTTCAGAGAGTGATATTAGGAGCTCTGCTTTGGTTTCCAAACCTCAGAGCAGGAAGTGTCTACACCAGTGTCTCACTGCACCTGAGCACGAGAGCCTTGCTGAAGAGGGAGGCCCTGGGCGAGGGCATAAGAAAGGCAGGGCCTTTGAACTTGGGATTCTACAGGAGCAGGTTCACCACCGGGCCCACTCATGCTGGGGCTGAACCTTGGGGTCCTAGAATTCCACAGGCACCTTCCCCCAGGTCCTTGTGTGGGAGCTCTTCCCTGCCACTCGGCTTCTCCCCTACTGGGGTGTGGGCTTTAGCTCTCATCCCGCCGGTGAGCATGCTGCTCTGGATAGTCGGAGCCCACGGATCCTGGAGCATAAATTTGCTGTGTTTTGCAGAACATGGAGAAGCATATTTTGGGGGTTTAATCTTAATAAATCGTTCTCAGATTGTGCACTATTAAACCCCCGGAAAATTCATGAGCATGCTGAGAATAGAGACCTCCTCAGGAAGATTTGACATGAACAATACAATAAACGCAGCCTCCAAATTGGGTCAGGGAAGCCTCCGAGGCCGGAGAGAGGACATTCCCGCTCTCCCTCCCCAGGCCTATAAATTAATCATGCGCACAAAGAGGGCCTTGTTTGTCAGAGCCTGGGGTTGTGTCTGCCCACTGACCCCCCCCCCACCTCTGCTGCAAAGAGAGTGCCTGGTGAGGCGGTTCAGCTTCTGTGCTTTGTTATTCCCCTGTCTCCAAAGCAAGGTGGGTGTACATTTCAGCAAGAGAGATGTAGGTTAGATAGGGGGAAGAACTTCCTGGCTGACCGTGGGGCGGTGTGAAATCCCGGAATGGGCTACTCGGGGAACTTGAGGAGACTCTTTCCTTTTGGATTTTAAAACCTGGCAGGTTCTGTCCTCCTTGGCATTCTCAGCCACTGCCTCAAGACTGCAGTGACCAGGACAGATGCTGCCCCAGGGTAGCTGGCCTGGAATGCGCCTTAATCTAGACCTTTTGGGGGGAATTTATCATCCATCTAGCCTAAGAGGCCCAGCTAATGGGACACCAGGACAGTGTCCTCTAGGCCCAAGCCCTCACCATGGCCTATGTAGGTGGCATTTGGAAAAGGGAGGTCAAGCTAGGTCTCTGTGGTAGTTCCTTGGCTGCTGTTCCCCTCCCCAGCACCCTCAGCCTGTTGCAATCCTATTCAGATACCGCCCACTCTGTGAAGCCTTCCTTGGTTTCCTCCTGCCCTATCAGTCAGAATTAGTTTCTTCCTTTCTTCTGCTTCCTCTGCCTGGGGTGTGTCCCCAGTGCACTCCGTGTGGGAGCTGAATGGCCGGGCTTCTCCCAGGAAGTGTGGAGGTCCTGAGCTCTTGAGATAGGTGCAGAGCCAGGGCAGAGGGGGAGGTAAAGGAGGCCCTGCCTTTCCTCCCGCAGTTCTGACATTTCGCAAGTCTCATTCTTTTTACTCTGAGCCTGCCTAAGGCCCTTGGATTCTGCAAGTCTTTGGAGTGGGTGAAATGGCCAGCAAGTGTACACAGAAGCCCCACCCTGAGCCGCCGTGGCCCCGGGCGTCCCCTTGTGCAGGGAAGCCCGCCCCATCCAAACACAAGCCTGGGCAGGTGCAGCCTCAGCGAGCAGTTTGGACAGGGTGACGTGCAGGTCTGGGGCTGGGTAGGCAGTGGGGGTGGAGCTCACCATGGGTCGCAGAGAGAAAGGAGGGAGGCCCTGCTGAGGGGAGGGAAGGGGGAGCACCCTTCTCTGGGGAGAGCACTTCTGGGGAGATGCAACTTCCCCAGGGAAGGGGGGGAGAGGGAGGGATCCTGGTGGTCCAGCCTGGAAAGGAAGCAGACAGTGGTGACACGAGAAGCCAGCAACAGCCCCATTGGTCCTGCCCCTGCCCCAGTCGCCAGCCTGGGCTAGGCTGGGAGGAAGCTACTCCTTCACACCATGGGCTTGGCTGCTCCCTGCTGGCTGGAGCTAAGAGGCATCCCTAGCCCTCTTAGCCAGAACAGCCAGAACCAGGCAGGTCTGACGCCGTGGGGCCCTGTATGTCATGTCAGTGGCTACGAGCGTGTGTGTGTGTGTGTGTGTGTGTGTGTGTGTTTGTGTGAAGCTGGTGGAGGGTGACCGGCGTGGAGGGCGGCTAGAGAGGCCTGGCCTTAGTGTGGCTGGTAGTTTCCTGGAGAAGTCAGCAGGTGGAGGAAGAGAGCTAGAGACCTTCAGGGTCAAGGAGGGTCTGCTGCCGTTCATTGGACAGCACTGATTCCGTGCCTCAAAAATAACCCCGGACTTGGCTCCACACTTCTGACATTTTCAAGCTCTTCCAGAGCCCCCACAAATTTAGTTCGGCCTCCATCAGTCTGTGAGGAAGTGAATCCCATCCTTACCTGACCACCAGGAAGACTGATTCTAGAGCAAGTTGGTGAGAAACTTGCAGCTAGCTGGTGGTGCATCTAGTCTGGAGCCCTGGTCTCTCTGTCCATAGGGCCAGTGCCACCTCCTGTGAGCCTGCTGTGTGCTGGCCCGGGGTAGGGCCCTGGGTACGTGGAACTGCAGTGAGGAAGGCGCCGGTTTTGCTGCCAAGATGCCCTGTCCGCCACGGAGGAAGGTCAAGGAGAGGGATTGGGACGCAGAGGGACAGGCGCAGGAAGGAGAGGCACTCAGATGGGAACTAGCCTTGGAAGAGAAATGATGTCTGGAGGAGGGAGGGAGGGTGGGGCTTGGGGACTTTGTGGGTGAAGACAAGTTAGAGGGAGGGGGTTTGGGCACAGCCAGCTTGCAAAGCCTCACCTGCCCTGCCATGAGCATTCCTGCAGGGCCTGCAGGCGGCCTGCCAGGAGAGCCACATTTAAGGAACCCCATGGCGAAGGACCTTTCCAAGAGACAGTCCTGGTTCAGAGGTCTTTTAGGGGGACACCAGGGCTGCACCCCAGAGGTCACCCCTTCCCAGCCCTGTCCCTCCCCGGCTTCTCTCTCCTGGTCAGACCTCAGCCTGCATTTATTCTCCTTTGAACAGAAGATGGCAAAGTGACTGAGAAGAAGAAACAATCGAAGGAAGAAAGGTGGTTGCCACGGAAATGATAAAGTGGAAGCAGAAACTTTCGGGAGCAGGAGGGAGGAGGAGTGCAGGCCCAGTGGCTGGGGCGGAGGGAAGGGGAGGCCTGGCCCAGGCCCAGGGTTGGGCATCTCCGGGAGCCGTGTTCTCAGGAGCAAGGCAGCCATCTGGCTTCTCCAAGCCTGAGTGGGAGGTGCCTGGTGCAAGAGTGAGGTCAGTAGCCTGTGGTTTGAGGAGGCACCCTCGACTTTTGTCTAGGTCCCTGCATGGTTCTGAGCTGCTGGTCACCCACATGCCAGGAGCAACTCTGGGGTTCCCTGCACATTTTTGCGCGATGCCTTGGGTCCAGGTTCTAACACACAAAAATGACGTGGCCCAGGACTGGGCAGTTTACAAGGCAGTTTCCCACGTGCGGCCTCATTTGAGTCTCGTGACAGTCCTGGGAGGAGAGTATTCATAGTTTACAGAGCGAGGAGTTGAGGCCCAGAGAGGTTAGGGGACTTGCCTCAAGCCACACAGCTGAAGACCCCCAGGGGTGGGATTGTAACCTGTGGGCTGTCCCATGCTAATGCCCTGAGCTTTCTTGGCCCCTGGCCTCTCTTGGCTTTGGTGTGCATAGCTCTGCATGAAGCCATGAGCTCCCTGCAGCCTCCAGACCCTCCTTACCCCCCATTCCAGTAAGCATTCCCAACCAGGAGCTGCTGTTTGCTTCCTAGATAACCCTGGGGAAGTTGATTCTCTCTGAGGCTTGATTTCCCCAGCTGTAAAACGGATACCTTTTGCCTCTGAAAGTTGTGAGGACGCAATGAAACAATTCAAGTGGAGCACTGGGTGCGGAGCTTGGCACAGAGGACACCCTTAACATCCCCGCTGACCTCCTCTGAACCCAGCAGGCACGTAGAGAAGTCAGCAGGGTTGGGAGACCACCTCTCTCAAATTTAGAGGAGCTCCTTTGTAAGAATGTTCTGATGGGTTCCTCCCTTGCTCCAGGAGTTGGAAAGATAGATTGAAATCGTGGCTGTGGGCCTCTGGAAACCACAAAGGCTGGTGGGGGAAGTACTCCACTCTTGTCCTAAAACTGGACACTAGAGCCCCAGTGGGCACTGGGACATCTCAGCCAACGGTCTCTCTGCCAGAGGATGGGAGGAGAGGGGAGTTGGGCCCCTGCCAGTTAGCCCCTGAGTGTGAGGCTCAGACCTGCCAGAGGCTGGGGTCTGAAATGAACCCTTGGAATTCCATGTGGCCTGCTCCTGACTTGCAAGTGAGCCTTCAGTTTCTCCAGGGAGAGACCCAGCGAGCTGAATGTATTATTAAATGGCAGAAAGACTACATACTGCCTGTGAAAGATAACGGGGGGGGATTTATTTGATGAGCTATAAATCACAGTATGAGAACCAGCAAAAGGAGTTCAAGTGTCCTAAGTGACGACTTGCTTTGGGGTGAAGTGGAGGGAGGCTGGCCCCATCTTGCTGTGAGCCTAGCAGCACTGGGGGTCCAGGCCTCCAATGTGCGTACTGTGGACAGTGCCTTCCCGTGTGCTGAAGTGTGACACCCCCTCCCCGATTGGCAGCTGCCATGTGACACCCCTGGGCTGGGCACTAGAGTTTGGACTGTGAAGTCAGGCAGACAGGGACTGACCCTCAGGGAATATCAGGGAGAGCACAGTGTGCTGGGAGGACAGATGTGAAATGCCTTGTCAAAAAACATCCAGTTGGCCCTCTGTGTTCTTGGGTTCCGTGTCTATTCCGTGTCAACCAACTAGAAAAAAATTGCCTCTGAATTGAACATGTAGAGACCTTTTTTCTTGTCCCTAAACAATACAACTGTGTACATTGTATTGACACTGTATTAGGTATGTTATCTAGAGAGGATTTTTTTTTTTTTTTTGGAGTCAGAGTCTCACTCTGTCACCCAGGCTGGAGTGCAGTGGCACCATTATGGCTCACTGCAGCCTTGACCTCCTGGGCTCAGGAGATTCTCCTGCCTCAGCCTCCAAAGGAGCTGGGACTATAGGTACATGCCATCATGCCTGGCTAATTTTTTGATTTTTTTTGTAGAGACATGGTCTCACTCTGTTGCCCAGGCTGGTCTCAAACTCCTGGGCTTAAGCAATCCTCCTGCCTCAGCCTCCCAAAGTGTTGAGATTATAGGCATGAGTCATCATTCCTGGCTCTAGAAATGATTTAAAGTACATGGGAGGATATGCTTAAGTTATATTTTTGTATCCGGGACTTGGGCATTCTCGAATTTTGGTGTCTGAAGAGTGTCCTGGAATCAGTCTCCCTTAGACACCAAGGGATGGCAATGTGTCATTACATACTGTGGTGGCCCTCTGGAGGAAAGGGCCAGAACTTGGGGAGAGTATTGCAGGAAGGCTGTGGGGAGAAGGCAGTGGGCTTGGAGAGAGAAAGGGCGACTTTTCTGGAAAGAAAGAATGAGTGGGAGTCAGCCAGGAGGCTCAGGAGAGCCATGGCGGGCGAGGTGAGCCAGAAGGAGCGTCCAAGGGTCACAGGGCCAGGGTGACCAGGACAGAGGGCTGTGTTTCAAATGTTCCCTTGGGCACAGACCAGGAGGCAGAGGAAGATTAGGAGGGACATTTAGGGGCATGGGAGCCCCCAAAGCTAGAGGTGGTGGTGCCCTGGCCCTGGGAGATATTCATGAAGGTGGAGAGAGTAGACAGGCTTCTGCTGGAATTTGGAGTCTGCAAGAGCACATTTCACAGAGGGGGCTCCAAATCTAGGAAACCCATGTCCTGTGGCCTTGGAGGTGAGAATAGTGGGAGCCAAGACACAAAGGAGAGATGTGGCTGAGGAAAGTGCAGGTATAGGAGTGGGGAGAGATGAGGTAGGGGAGGGACTTCGAGGTGGGGAGGAGGCTGGGCAGCATCCCCTGAGCACTGCCCTGGGCTGGGACTGGAGGCCAAGGCTCTGGCCTTGTTGCTACAGGATGTCTTTTTTGCAAACAGCTCTGTCTTCTTGGCTTTTTCAAAGGGGCTGGCAGGTTAGTTACCTGGGGACAGGTGTAGTGCCAGACCTCCAAAGACACCAAAAGTGGAGGCATTGTGTCTGAGAGGCCAAAGAAAGGACCTGGAGACAACAGATGAGACATGGGCTTTATTCAAGAAGGTGGTCTAGGAGCATGTAAAAGGCATGCAGGTTATATGGCATTTTACACAGGGCAGAGGGTGGGGTTAAATGTGAGAAGGGTTGGGTTCCTAGTGTGCAGATGCACTTATACATTTGTCACATGTGCACAAAATGGCTGCAAACTCTCTCAAGGCATGGAATTCTTCGTATTATAGTGAGTTAAAGGTAACCAAAGGTTATGGGCATTGATCCGGGTGTGCCTGATCTGGTCTGAACCAGCCCAGGACCCGACTGCCTCAAGGAAGTGTGTGTGAGAACATTCACTATGCGTAGCTTCAAGATGTGGTCAGCAGGCCAAGAACACTGCATGACCTCAGCATGGCCTGAGAACCCAGGCACTGAGTCTGAGGGGAAGGGGACATCCAATTTGGCTGTCCCCTGATCCCTTCCCAGGCTTCAGCCCCATGTGGGGCCATACCCAGGGTGTGCTCATGTTGTCACTGAGTGTGTATGTCACCCTATAACAGGTGCAGGAGACTGTTTGTGGCAGCAGGGGTTACCTCTAGGAACCAGGCTGCATGGGCTTGAATATTGTCTCTGCCACAAATCAACTTTTGAGCCTATAAAATGGGAGAGTAGTAGCATCCAGGGCCTGAGGTTGTCAGGAGGCTCACCATATGGTCACCAGTCAGGCAGAGTGAGCCCAGTGCTGGGGGTAGCACGTGTGAGCCATGTGACCTTGGACAACACTCCTCTCTCCAGCCTCGGGTTTTCCTGGCAGGGCTCTAAACCCTTCAGGCACAGGCTTTCTAATCTCGTGCCTTCTGAGGGTGCCAGAGCGCAGCGCCAAGCTGGCAGTGTTGCTTCAGATGGGACTGTGTCCCTCTCTGCCCTGTAAGGGGACACCATGCCTATCATAGCCGTAAAGGGATATTTTAATCAGCCCAGGACCTGGTGAGGTCAGAGGGCCCAGGTGCCAGGACAAAGGGTGTCAGTCAGGGCTGCTTCTCGGCCTTAGGTGACCCACTGGGCCCCAGAATCCAGCCCACATGTGGGGAGCCTGGGGAGGGAGGCAGAAACTGGGAGCTTCATAGGGCGTCAGGGGTGGTGCAGACTGGTTGTTCACCATTTTGGGCCTCAGTTTGCTCATCTGTGCCCTAAGGCTTATAATCACTGCCTACCTGTAGCACACTGGGTGGTGAAAAAGAGAAAAGGCAGATTTGTGTCTCTGCTGGGGGCTGTTTTCACAAGGCCTGAGAGAGCAATCGGCAGGCAGACTGGTGGAGGTCAGTGCAGCCCACAGACAACCTGTTTCAGAATCACTGGTGGGCCTACTGGCTAAACATGCAGATTCCTGGGCTCTTCCCTAGACTGCCTAAACCAGACTTTCCCTGGTGGGCCCGAGCATCTGCATTGGAACCTGCATCTCGGGCAACTGAAGCATCTTAAAGTCAGAGCACTGAGGTTCTCGGCATCCCCCTCTTTGCACTAGGGGAATAGGGGCTCAGAGTGCACGGGGGAAGCTGGGACCCTGTGCTGTGTAGGGGTCCTCTGTGGGCACAGCCCCTGGGAACCTGCGAGTCCTGGGCTGGGCCATCCTGCTGTGGTGCCCTGGGCAGGAAGGACTTTGTCCTGGGGCTCCAGAACCCAGCAGGGGGCAGCACTGGTCAGCACCTGCTCATGGCTCTGGGCTGCCATGTGGGCCCAGTAGGGAGGGCCTGGAAAGAGCCCACCCTTTGAAAGCAGGAGGTGCAGACCTGAGTGGAAGCCTGTGTCGGGGGCAAGTATGAGAGGGGGCACCAGGAGAACACAGGCAACACGAAGAGAAGGCAGGTGCAGAACGTCCTGAAGGCACCTTACAGCTTCCCAAGACAGAGGCTGCCGGGATGAGAATGCCTGTGTCACCCGGGTTGCCTTCCCAGGGCTCTCCATGGAACTGGTACCAATTCAGCCCCCTCCCATGTCCTCTGGGCTTTCAAATAAGGGTTAGCCAGAGGTCAGCCTCTCCCCTACCCCAGCACTGTAGACCAGAGGGACGTGGGCCCAGCCCAGCTCCAGTCCCAACTCTTCCATTCCCCTCCTCTTCTTTGTCTGCAACAGTTTCACCGGCTGCTGGGTGCTGGAGGTACCATGGGTGCCTGAGTGATCCTGGGCAAGTCCCGCGCCCCCTGGACTCTGACTCGAGGGTGGGTGTCCACCAGATCTCTCAAGGCCCTCTGGGGTTCCTAGTGGTGGGAGGGCAGCTTCAGTTTCAGACTTCCTGAGGGTGTGAGGGTTGGTTTGACAGTGAGCTCCCCATCACCAAAAAGCATGCCAGACAAGGCTGGGCCAGCTTTGCCTCCTCTTAGGCCTTTGTCTGTGGTCCTGGACCATCCCCCGCTTCATACCCCATCTTTCTATGTTAATCATTAATCACCAAGAGAATTCCTTCTGGGGAATGGGTGAGTTTCTAGCTATGGAGGCTGCTGATTTTCAAAATGACCTTGAACTTGTTTTCCTTGGCCCCAGACTTTCGGCTACTTCCTGTTTGAGCAGGTGCAGAAATTATCCGGCCCCAGCCCTTCCTCCTTTCCCTGGTAGAATTTCCAGACAAAATGCTGTTCCCAGTGTGGGGGCAGGGCTGACATTTTTCTCATTGTCAAGGGGAGATGAGGGGTGAGGGCGGCAGTTACTACATTTAATTTCTACCTACAAGACTTTAGGATGCCAGTGGTGGGCTGGGTGGTTTCCCTAGGAGAGGCCAATAAATGTGAGAACCATGGCTGGAGCAGTGCTTGCCCCTCCTCTAACACCTGCTGTGGCTCCCAGTTGTGTTCTGAACTGGGCACAGAGACTCTGAGTGTCAGTGCCCAAGGATCTTGAGCAACCACCCAGGCCAACCCCATTTTTATTTTTCATTTTTTTTGAGTTGGAGTCTCACTCTGTCGCCTGGACTGGAGTGGCGTGCTCACAGCCACTGCAGCCTCAACCTGCTGGGCTCAAGTGATCCTTCCACCTCAGCCTTCCGAGCAGCTGGAAGCACAGGTGCACACCATCACACCCGGCTAATTTTTTGATTTACTGTAGAGATAAGGTCTCGCCAAATTGCCCAGGCTGGTCTCAAACCCCTGTGCTCAGGCAGTCCTCTCACCTCGGCCTCTCAACTTGCTAGGATTGCAGACTTGAGCCACTGTGCCCAGCCCCAACCCCATTATATAAGAGAGGAAGCTGAAGGGAGGAGACTTCAAAGACACACAGCAAAGTAAAGACATTTATTCATCCATTTATTTACTCACTGGGTGAAGACTTTGTGCTAGCTCCTGCATAATCAGGATTTGCACCCTGGCCTCCTGAGCATCCCCAGGCTACCGCTTGAAAGCAGACTCTCCAGGCTGCTGTCCGTGAGGCACGGAGGAAAGCCCAGGTACAGAGGTACAGAGAGGCATGTCACTCACCGCTGGTCCCACGGCTGCCCTTCTTGTAAAAAGAGTGGGGGCCTTGAGCCCAGCTCCTTCCACTTGCCCCATTCCTCTGTGCTTGGCATATGGCTGTGGGCAGGACTCAGAAGGCCCTGCCCTCGTTAGAGTTTGGGAGAGATGATGAGCGCACATCTGAACACACAGATAAGGGAGTTTCAGGAAGCGACGATAGCTCAGGAAGTGATGGTGGAAGAAAATAAAGCAGGGCCATGATGGGACATGGTAGGGAGATTGGGGCAAAGGCGCAGAGATAAGGCGGCACGGACAGCTCCCCGGTGTGACATGCTCTGCCCGTCGGGACTGCCCATCTGAGGATCTAGCGTTTGCAGGAGTGAGGGAGAAGGAACAGCAGGTGCAAAGCTCTTGCGTGGGGACCGCATCTGGCGCGCTCAGAGAGTGAACCGGCATGAAGCCGAGTCTAGAGCCAGCTTAACCCGCGGCTCCCCAAGAAAGCTGTTGGAAAGCTCTGTTAAGAATATGGATTCTGACTGGGCGAGGTGGCTCAGCCTATAATCCTAGCACTTTGAGAGGCCGAGGCGAGAGGATTGCCTGAGCTTGGGGGTTGAAGACCAGCCTGGGTAACTTGATGAGACCTTGTCTCTACAATAAAACACAAAAACTAGCCAGACGTGGTGGCGTGCATCTGTGGTTCCAGCTACTTGGAAGGCTGAGGCGGAAGGATCACCTGAGCCCAGCAGGTCGAGGTGAGCATGCCACTGCACTCCAGCCTGGGCAAAAAGAGTAGAGTGAGACTCCAACTCAAAAAAGAAAAAAAAAAAGAATATGGATTCCTTGGCCTTAGACTCCGAGATCTGGATTCAGGGGTGCTGGCAGTGCAACCCTGGAATCTGTTTCTGAAGGCTCCCAATGTAGTTCATGGGCATCCTGCCCAGCCTTGCACCTGCTGGCCTACCTTATGGAGCCAGCCCCTCCCTTCAGAGCTGCAGAGAGAGGATCAGAGAGGGGCTGTGACTTCTTCAAGGCTGCACAGCCTCTCAGTGACAAATCTAGCCTCAAGCCCAGCTCTCCTGCTAGGGTTCTCTTCTTCCTTTTTGGAGGGGCTGCCTGGGCCTCACCCCTGCTGGGCTCTATCTCCCCACCTCTTCTCCCTGATCTCACCCCTCACACAGCCTACTCCCCGGTCTCTACTGCATCCTTTGCTCTAGTCTCATGGTTCAACCCACTATCTCCAATACATGCTTTGCTGGTTCCCACCTCTGGGTCTTTGCTCCTGCTGACTCATCCTCCAAGAGCATACTCCTCTGCTCTCTACTCAATCAGTTCCTACTCAACCTCCTAGTCCCATGCCAGTGACTTTTCCTCAAGACAGCCTTCCAGGACTTCTCCCTGGAAGCGTTGACTCCAGATCAGATGGGCTGAGCCACTTTTTTCAAATGCTGCCACCATCTTTCCCAGTCAGCCTTGCTAAGAGCCTGCTCTTGGACTGGGTGCTATGCTGACCAGCTCTGGGCTGTCCTCTCAAGAAACCCACAGATTAGTGAGAAAAGAAATAGCCAGGAAGGTTAGAAGTTGGTCAGTTTATAAACAAAGCTTTGATCCACTGTGCTGTCTGACCCTCCACAACCTCACAAAGTATAAATGTTGATATGCCCATTCTACATAGAGGAAATGGAGACACAGAGAGGTGAGGCACTGGCCTGGGCTCACACAGCCAAGAAGGGCAGGCTCCCACCCCGAGCCCCATGCTCTTTCAGCTCACCACCTTGCTGGGGGCCTCCCAGGAGCTGATGCCTGGGCCTGTCCAGCTTTCCTCCTCAGTGGGCTCTGCGGGGGGTGAGCGAGGCTCCTGCCTGGAACTCAGGCCAGTGCCAGCCTCGAGATGGTTCACAGATGACCAGGCAGGCCTGCTCGAGAAGGGAGGAGGCTCCCTGTCCTCACACTGGGACCATATGCCACCCCCTCTGGTTGCCCAGTGTGTGTGGAGCTGCCCGGTCCCATCACTGGAGGGGAAGGAAGAAGCCCAGAGACCTTGGGCCTCAGCCCCAGGCCTGGGCCAGGGAGAAGGGAGGGGCTTTGGGCCTTACTGGGGCTGAGGCCCACCTGGAGCTTGGCAGCGTTTCTGGGTCAGAGCAGGGAGAGGAAGTAAACGGAGAGAGTGGCTCCAGGCCTGGCCATCTGGACTGGGATGCGGCTGCTGGGGTTGGGGGAGGATGGAGGGGCTGGGGCTGCGGCCTGGAGAGTGGATTCCAGGCTCCCCTGGGTCGAGGATCGGAGCTCTGAGCTTCAGGGGCAGTCAGCCTGGAGCGCAAGGCCAGGGCTGCTGTGGTCAGAAGGCACATGCATTCTGAGAGGGATGGCCCAGGCACTGGGAAGGGAGAGGCTGTCCTGGAGCCATATGTCGGTTCTGAGGTGGAGCCCAGCCTAACCCCATCCCCCGTGTGACCTTGGGCGAAACACTGCCTCCCTTGACCTCAACCTCCCATCTTGCAGGAGCGGTGCTGCCCCACGCTGACTGCTTCGTGCTGGGGTGGGAGCGCCAGTCAGACCCTCAATGACTGTGGAATTGCTGGCAGATCCTGCTTGCTGAAGATCGGGGGGCGGGGTGGGGCGGAGGGGGCCTCCGGGCAGGCAGATGTTTTAGGGCCTCAGCTTCCCTAGTGCTTACTGGGTTACTTCCACCTCTGCCATTCTGAGGTTTCTGAGAGGCTGCTGACATGCATGAGGGAGATGTGTGTGCTGTCTTCTCTGTGCTTCTGGAAGACAGGAGGGGACACGTAGGCAGTGGCTTGAGGACCAGGGGAAATTTCTAGATCCTGATGGAATCTCAGGGAAGTCAGTGGTTTCATCTCCATCTGACATATGGAAACGGAGGCCCAGAGATATCACACATCCCCCTCCACCCCCGCACTGGCCCTTTATCCTCTGAGAGTTCTGGACTGTCCCATGAGCTCTACCCTGGGCCTGGGCCAGTGCCGGGGGACTTGATTTAGAAAGCACTCACTCTCCCTGAGGCCCTGTCTGTGTGTGTTCAAACGTCCATGCCTGACTGGTTCCCCGGTTCCGCCTGTGTTGAGAGGGCAGAGCCGTCCGAGCCCGGGGTCATCTCAGTTCTGACTGGCCGTTTCTGCAAAGGATGTCATTAAATTCATCGGTGGCTTTTGGGAGGAAGTTCGGGGGGCGGCGGACGCCTGGCTGGCCTCAGGTGCCTTAGTGTGGCCTCACAGGGCTTGTCTGTCCCTGCCACCTCATGGGGTGATCTGGCCTCAGCCGCCTCCATCTTCCCAGGGAAGATCCTGTCCTGGTCCAGCCTTGTACCCAGATGAAAAGTGGATGCAGGAAGCTGTCATTGCCTGCCAGACAGGCCACCTCCTAGGGCAGAGGCCATGACCTTCACCATGGGTGCCCTCACATCCCTGCCTAGGGCTCCAAAGACTCAGAGATGGAGACTGTCCTGGGAGGCGGATATGTGCAGGCCAGCCTGGCTGGGGACTTCCCCTGATCAACACCACCCACCCTCATCTCGACAGGAAACCCGACAGGTCTGAGCCTTCCAGACACCCATTGTGTGGGGCCTGGTGTGGGCTCCAATGTTTCCCTTGTCAGCCTTCGCCTGCCCCTGGACGAAGCTGGCTTTTAAGGAGAGTTCCAGACAAGTGCCTCTCCTCTGTCTCCACACTAAGTACTGCTCAGTCTTATGATCTTTGTTCTTCTCTGCCCCGGGTTCAAATTCTGCCTCCTAGTGCAAGCCCTGTAACCTGAGGGAACTTACCTATCCTCTCTCTGCCTCCAGTGTCTTCTGTAAACAGAAATAAGCATCAGCTTCCTCAGGTGGTTGTGATATTAAATGAGATAGTGTGGGCAGAATGCTGAGAACAGGATCTGGCAGTACAGGCTAAATGCAGTTCAGCTACCATTACTCGTATGAGATCTCAACACCACCCTTCCAATAGACTTTGGAGATCGCACTGTGAACTCTCTGTTTGGGGTTCTTACTGGCGTGAGCACCTCTCCCCCGCAGGTGGAGTCTAGTGAATGCAGATAACTGGGTGTTGCTGTTTGCTGTTTTCCTCCTATGTAAAACAGTCCTCCTGTTTTGTGCTCGGCTACTGACAGGGGTGATCTGACCCTGGAGAAAAACCTGACTTTATGGGTCATTCAAGACTTTTCTTTTTTTTGTTTTGTTTTTTGAGTTGGTATCTCACTCTGTTGCCCAGGCTGGAGTGCAGTGGCAACTCACGGCCACCCCAGCATTGGCCTGCTGGGCTCCGGTGACTCTTCTGCCTCAGCCTTCCAAGTAGCTGGAACTATAAGTGTGAGCTACCACGCCCAGATAACTTTTTTTTGGTATTTACTGTAGAGACGTCTCGCCAAGTTGCCCATGGGCTCAGGCAATCCACTCCCCTCGGCCTCCTAAAGTGCTGGGATTGCAGGCTGAGCCACTGAACCCGGCCTCATTCAAGCCTTTTCAAAGGTAATTTTGGCAATATGCTTTTTTTCTTCTTCCTCACTGACTTCAAGCCTAACACCCCAGTCAGACACAGACCAGCCCTACCCCCTGCATCTGCTGCCCCTGCTGACCTGACTCTGGCTTGGACTTTTGCCCCAGCTGTAATGACACCCCTTCCTTCCCAGCAGGGAAGCTGGTGGTTTTTTACCCAGAATGGACTGCTTTGGGCCCATCCCTCCATGGTCATCCCAGGTGGCTTCCCAGTGTCCCCAGTATTCAAGCTAACTAGTGGGTTGTACCAGGCGCCAGGAGGAGGGTCTCTCCTTGGGGCTCAGGGTAAACTTTTGTAAGGAGGTGATGTTTGAGCTGGGTCCTGGTATGCAGGAGTTCACCAAGTGGATGCAGAAGAAAGCATGGGGTGGCAGTGGCCCAGGACCCACCAAAGGCCAGAGGTGGGACAGAGTGTTTGAAGGACGATCAAGGTGGCTGGGATGGGTGGGGCAGCAGAGGGAGAGGGCTGCTTTGTGGAGCAGCTTGGTCTCTGGGAGATCACCTTTGGAAACTTTTGAGGGGAGGGTGGTAGTGGTGGTGTGTGTGTGGGAGGGTCTGGTTAGATGGGATTTAGCCAGCCCCAGTTCCCTGCCTGGCACTCACTCAACACATGCAATTCCAGGCCCCATCCAGACCCACCGAATCTGGCATCGTGAGGGAAACCCAGAAATATACCTGTCCAGTGAGCTGGGGTGACCTGGAGGCAGTTTTGATTCCCACCAAAACACCCATGGGAGATGTGGGAGATGGGCCTTTTCAGGGCCCTCTGGAGGAAGGAGAACAAACCAGACCCTTAGCCCTCTGGGGGCTGAGGCTCCCAGGTGAGCAGGGCTGAGGACGCCTGCTCTGTCTGGGACCACCACAGAAGGCTTCCCCTAGCAGGGGGTGGGGAGGTTGTTGACCAGTCACAGGAAGCCATAGTGGTGGTGGGGTGGGGCACTCACTGGAAGGGGAGCCTCTCCTGTTCAGAGGGAGGAAGCCATGGGGGGCAGCTCCACACAGAATTGATTCCAGATGCTCTGCTGGGCGTGCAGGGAGCTGCCTTTGTCTGCCCTAGTCCTGGGCTGGAAGGAGGGGCAGGGATCCCTGGCCCCTTCTCTCCTAGCTCCCGCCCTGCCCTCTTCCTGCTCAGTACCCTAGTCCATACCGACCCCAGGCCTCTAGAGCCCCAGGCCCCGCCTCTGGCTTGGGCGGTTGGCAATGCCCACTCCCCTCCCAGGGCTGTAAATACACACGCTTCTTGCATTTTACTCTAGCTGACACTCCTCCCTCCATACGGCAGATTAGTTGGGAGTCCATAGCTTCTCCTTGTGGGTAAGAAAACTGAGGCACAGAGGACTTGAAGCAGAGAGACCTTTGGAGCCCAACTGTGTGTACAGACAAGGTCTTGAGTTCTGAGCTACTCCCCTCACGGCCCCACATACTCCTAAGACTGCCTGGTGGAGATCCCAGGCCAAGAACCCTTGCTCCACCCTCCCATTAGAGTGTGCTGGCAGCAAGCCTCCCATCCTCTCCAGGGAAGGCCGGAACCTGGCTGATTGGGAAATTCCTGCCTGGGAAAGCAGAGACTACAGGTTCCCAGAGCAGGATGGTTGCTTTGCCCTGCGCAGGACTTCCTGGGACCCCCCACATCCCCTGGAACCCGTGGACCTGGCCGTGGAGGCTATTCATTCCTGGAAGTGCCAGGGTGTGGAGGCTCCCAACTGAGTTTTGGTGGCCTGGTCTGAGAAGGATCCATGCCGGGAAGGCCCCCGGGACTGTGACAGTGCAAGTGGGTCTGGCATTTCTCTTTAGAGACTCCTGGGCCATGTCTGACAGAAAATGAGACAGAACGATGCTTAACCCAAGGAGGCACATGCTGACCTCTTGGCACTTTGGTTTTCTACCTTCCCATGGGATGGGCCAGTGTTCTGGGAAGAGGCCAGGGAGCTGGTGGCTTCAGACTTCCCAGACTAGGTTTGCTGGAGCAGCACCCCTTCAATCCCTCCTCCTCCCCCCTGCAAGGCGCCTGGCTTCCAGCTGTGATCCAGGCTCCTGCAGACTTGGGGGCCCTCCCCCTGGCTAAGGGAGCTAGGGAGGGGGCTTCCCCTGTGAGGTGCAAAACCCGGCCTGGATTCCTCCCCAGACTGCCCCGCCCCTCCAGGGCCCGTCTTTCCAGCTGTTCCCTCCAAGCTGCCTCAGACTCATACAGTGACTAACGTCCCCCTCACCCCACTAAGTCTGTGTGTTAAGAGCCCCGGGCTAAGACCATATGTTTCTGTCACTTTCCCTGTGACTGAGGCAAGTTGTACCTTTTTGTCAGGGCCTCAGTTTCCCCTACTATACTTTAGGGAATGCAGCTCAGGCAGGTCGTTGTCTTGACAATTTAAAAGGTAAATGTTGCCATGGGGACAAGGAAGGGGAGGGATAAATCACAGGGGGCCTGGATGATCAGGGAAGACTCAAGGAGTTGGGCCCTTAAAGGATGAACTTGACCAGGTGGAGAATAGTAGGCAGGAGAACAGTCCCTGCCTGGAGTGGAACAAAGAGAAGTGGAGGGGAGGCTGCAAGGGGTGGAAGGGGAACAGAAGTGAGGCTGGATGGGGAGTTTGGTTGGGGCCAGATTATTGGGCTCCAAATACAAAGGAAGGGACTTACCATTGAGCTCTGGGGAGCCATGGAAGGTTCTTTAGCTGAGGAGTGACTTGGAGAAAGTTTTTCAGCCAATACAGTAGAGGGAGTTGGCAGCGTCCCTCCTCCCAGCCTGAGTTTCTGGTCCCTACAGTTGGGTAGGGATTGCTCTGTAAATGTCCAAAGCCGTGGAGCTTGATTTGCAGGAGGGTCCAGACTAAAAGGGACAGGCTGGACACACAGGTGTCCATTATGTTCTCTCTGCTTTTTGCGTGCTTGAAATATATACTAATTTTAATTTCATAAAAACAACGGGCACCAGACGGGACGATCTCTAAAGTGTAAGGAACTGACAAATACGTGTCCCGCGTGAAGGGTTCCGATCAGGCTGGGCCGAGGCGCGGGAGTAGTGTGTTAGAGGGTCGTTTCTTAGCCCGCGAGCGTGGGCGGGAACGGGCCTGGGGTCAGCCCCGTGGGGACCCCGACTGCAGGTGGCGCCCCAGCGCGGTGCCCGGCTGGGCTGTGCGCACTCCCTGCCGCGGGCTCGGGAGCGCACGCCACGTGCGCG
>NW_007246625.1:706456-733776 GCF_000164805.1 Carlito syrichta | reverse complement strand
GGCTGCTGAGGCGGCCCCGGCTGCAGCGACAGAGGAGCCGGTCCCGCAGCCGGACCCGGCCGGCCAGGGGTAGGCGCCACCCCGACCCCTGACCCTGGGCCCTCCAGAGGCCGCTTCCACCTGGCGTCCTGGGATCCCCCTGGCCATCCGCCCCTTCTGGCCCCGCCGCTGTTGGCCGGACCCCTGTTCCCCCAGCTTCTCCCTCACCCTCTTCCCTCTGGGGGAAGCCGAGGCTGCGCCTCCGCCTCTGCCACCGACAGGGAGAGGGAGGCTGGAAGCCAGCGCTTTCTTTCTTCCACCTCTTGGAGCAGCCCTCCTATCCCGCCGTGCCTCAGTTTACCCAGCGGCAGGGCGGTGAAGTCACCCAGGGTGGATCTTGGCTTTCCCTCGTCTGGCCTTCACTGCCCCGGCCCTAGCCTGCCTCCCTTTTCAGGGACTTTACGGGTGCAGGGACAGGTGGGGAGGAAGCCGCGCTCCTCGGAGCCTTTGCAGAGTTTCTCTGGTTTAAACCCAGGAGCAGGAGGAGGTGGAGGGGGAGGTGCGAGCAGCGTTTTCTTTTTCCAGTAACAGGATCCTCAGCTGGAAATGCGTGCGATCCCGGGGGCTGCCTTTGGGCGGTGGGGGCCGGCACTTCCTTCCCTGGCTGGGTGGGAGGGGCGCAGGGCAGCCCTCGGAGGAGGAGACCTTTTCAGGGGCTCTGGGGAGGCTGGAATCAAGGATGCCCTGGGGTGGGAGGGAGGAGGGGGCAGTAGGGTTTAGCCGAGACCTGGGTAGTTTACCCCCTCAGGTTATCTTGGGAAGGGCAGCCTGGCCCTGAGCCAGCGAATGCCATGCTCCCACCGGCAGACCCAGAAGGGGCAAGATCCCCTTGTGTCTGGGGGCTGCTTGTGTGACCTGAGCCTTGTAGCCCCCACCTTCAGTTTTCTTCTTGTTGGTGTGAGGGCAGGTGAGGCAGGCAGAGAGTAAGGGTTGCTTAGCTTCCCCCCAGAATGGAGAAGACTTTTCCCACACTCCGGGCTGAGCAGCAACGTACAGTCCACAGTTTCCTCAGGAAATATAGTGAGTTCCCGTGCATAGAAGGGTTCAGGCTGCGGCTAGGGGTGTGCACAGGTGTGTGCTGGAAGTTCAGTCTGCCAGGGTCTCTCCAAGCCTGTGATCCCCCCACCCCTGGCTTTTCCTGAAATGTTCTCTGATGCCCCCCACCCCCAGACTTGGTCTGGGAGACCAGGGATCTGAGTTCAGGCTTTGTGACTTTGGGTAAGTCATTTCCCCTTTCTGAGCCTGGGTTTTTCCAGCTGTAAAACGAGATGAGCAGTATGTGGAGGATTCAGTGAGGAAGCGATTCTTGTGGTAAGAAAAGGGAGGTGTAAAAATGTCCAGCAGTGTCCAGGACATCCTGGGGCCCCTCCTCCTGCACCCACTGCACCCCTCCTCAGCCCCACCCCTCCTCTCGCCTTGGAAATGCCCTGCATGACCTTTCCCTCTTCTCTCACTCCAGTTCCATCCCTGATTGTCACAGGAATCCCTGTCCTGCTCACCTCAGCTGGTAGGGGATAATCAGTGTGTCAGGCTGTCACCTGAGCCCCAGCTCCAGGGCCCCCCATGCTCAAGGTCCGTACCTTGTGTCCCAGCCTTGAAGGAGCTTGTGGCCTGTTGGGAGTGGGGAGGAGACTGTCTCTGAACAGAAGTCATATCTGGGGAAATCAGGGAGAGCTTCCAGGTCTCATAAGATGGATAGGATTTTCCTTGGCAGAGGAAGTGATTGAGTCAGACTGGGGTTCAAGCCCCAGCTCTGCACAAAAACGATCCTTGGGCCAAGCCTCAATGATGCTGTGTGGTCAATGGGGAGAGTAGTGATGGGTCACGTTGTGGAAAGCTGGAAGCCAATGTCTGTGACGAGGGCTGCAGTGGAGTGTGAGCTGCTGCCCTTTCTCTGGACAGGGGGAACAGTTTGTGTGAAGTCAGGGGAGAAGGAAGGTGCCTTGGGTGGGGGGTGGGGGGGTGAGGGAAGGGCAGGCAGCTGTAGTTAGGCCCGGTCAAGGACTGAGTGATGCTGCTGACCTGGCATGAAGTGGAGGCTGGAGACCCCGCCCACCTTGGTGGGAGGCAGCTAGAGCAGCCACTGCTTTCTTGCCACTCCAGGAAAGCACGCCTTGAGCCAGTCTCTTCAGACCTTGGTCATGGCTCTCCATCCTTCTGGGACTTGGCCCTGTGGTGGTGGCATCAGACCCCTGGAGGGGTGGTGCCCAGCGCCCCAGCCTGGATCTGACTCTTGCCCGCACGCTTGTTGGCCTCCCGAACTCACAGGGAAGGAAAATGACCAGGAACTCAGGCTATGTGTTTGTTCAGAAACAGGAAAGCACAGGGAGGAGTTGGCTGGTGGCGGGGACTGTGGCTGGCTGGCCGGGCTGGAGAAGAGTTGCGGCTGCCACCACCCCCTTCATTCCTCTGGAGTGCTGGGGAGGGGTGTCTCTGTGGGCTTGGTGGCAGGACTTTGACCCTAGGAGGGCTGCAAAGTGAGGGACAGCATTTGCAACCTCCCAGGTTTGGCCACTGAAGGGCACTAGGCAAAGCTCTTTCCATCTGGGCCTCATTTTCCTCATCTGAAGAATGGGCAGAGAGACGACCTGCTGGGGGAGGGGGAGCACAAAGCTTGATGCTAGCCAGAGGCAGGGGACAAACAGTGACCTTTGGAAGGAGATAGTTGTCTGGCCGTGCCCTTTGTGCTTTGTGCTTCTGAGCCCACATGTAGGCTGGGCACGGTCCATGGATTGGGGGTCTTGTCCCCAGAAGGGTGTCACCAGCAGGGTCCCTTTCCACTGCACTGGGGTCAAGAACAGTTTTGTCTTTGTGGCCTGTCTCTTTCCCCAGGTCTACTGGGAGAAACAGAAATTTTCCTCTAGCCCTGAATGAAATTTTGGCCCATTCATTCAGCTCATAAATGCTTTTGAGCATCTACTATGTGCTGGCTTCAGCCTGAGCTCCGGGGCACTGGAAGATGAATCGTACGTGCTTCCAGCCCTCACTAAGTCCCCGCCGCTTGGGGAGGCCAGCTTGTTGGGGTGCACGAAGACTGGGACTCCTTCTGAGGGACAGAGCTGTGGTTAGTGGAGACAGGGGCTCTAGTCCCAGCTCAGCCACAAACTGGTTGTATGAGGGCCTCACAATCCTGCTCTGCTGCCTCCTGGGTCAGGAGACCTCTTGGGACGCCCACACCGGTGCCCATGGGAGGGTTTGATTATTTCCTTCGTGTCTTTATCTGAGTGTTTCCAGGGGTGCAGCCACATGCCAGGCCCTATCTGGGCACTGGGGACTTGGAGGATGCTTTTCCCCTAAGACGGTCAGGTCCTCCTCCATGCTGCACCCATCCCTGGGGAAGGATGACTTGACTCAGTGGTTCCCACCCAAGAGAATGGTTAGGGAAGAACCTGTGTGCCACTGTAGGGAGGGGCACCAGCTGCAGCCCCTCCAGGGGGGCCCTGGCTTTGATGAGCTCTGCGAGAGGCCTCTGGGGCAGTGGTCTGGATCCCATGAGTTGGACAAGCCTGAAAACAGGTTGTGGACTGGCTGTGTCTTGTGGGGCCTCCAGTCCTCAAATGTCCTCCCATGGGCCCAAGGCCTGGCTCTCTGCCTCTACCTTGGACAAGACCTCCAAAATCCTCATTATGCCCTTTCTGCCTCTGTCTCTTCCTCTGTTCCTGATGAGACACAATGCCTTCCTTGGGGCTGGGCCCCAGCTTCTCTAGTCCCTCCTCATTCTTACATACCTCATGGACTGGGGAGCTCACTCCCTCTCAGGGCATGTAATGAGGGTAAAATGGCTCCTATTTGCCGTGGCTTCTGTGTGGTGAGCGCCTGCTCAGTGCCTGGCAGTTAATTTAACTCTGAACTTGCCTTATTTAATGCTCAGAACAACACTGTGAGATGCATAGTGGTGGGTAGTAGTATTCTCATTTTGCAGGTGAAGGAACTGTAGCCCAGAGAGGGAAAGCCTTGCCCAAGTAACTCAGCTCAGGAATAGTGGAGCCCAGCTCTACCCAACTCCAGAACTGGAGCTTCACCTCACTGTCCACAGGCAGGCACCTTTCTGAGGTCAGTCCTTGGTTGTGGTAAGGCCTCCTTCCCTCCTCCTGTCTGAGTTGAACTAGGCATTCACAGCCACCGTCTCCCTCAATCTTGGTCATAACTTGGGAGGGAGGCAGGGGAGTGACCCTGCTGGCACCTGGAGGGAGTCACGCCTTCCAGTTGCCTCCTCTAGCTGCCTGGAAGAGCTCAGGTGGGACCTCCCTCAGCTCAGCCCCTTCCCCCGGATGCTGCCGTCATTCATATTCTGCCAACTGTACTCTTTCCCCTGGCAGGTCACAGTTTCTCCATCAAGTCCCTAAGTGCTGAGGGTTCAGCATCCCTTGTTAAAGTACCCGGAGCCGGGCGGACAGTTGAGGCCCGCTGTCCGGAGCCAGAGGTCCCAGTGAATCTGCTGGAATGGCAGCCTCTTATCTTTGTCCCTCCTGACCCATCCCCATCACCCTTAATGATGAAAAGACAGCTAGCTCCTTCTCCCAAGGACAGTGTGCCAGGAGCCTTCCCTCCCACCATCCTAGAAGGTCGGAGTCATTGCCATCACTTTCCTCTGCCCGGTGAGGAAGCTGAGCTCAGGGGGTGAAGAGACTGGTAAGGTTATTCCACAGGAGCAGACACAGGGTGTGCTCTTGGTCTCCATGACCCAGGCTTAGAGTTCTGACTCCTGTGTGCTTGATGTCTGCCCCGTTTAACTCTGAGTTTATAGAGACCTGGGGGTACAGGAAGAGGCTGGGAGCTTGTGTGCCCAGCTGCTGAATGGTGAATGGGGAGGTTGGAGGGATTGAGACTCATGGTCTCTTGTAACTGCCGTACCAGGAGCCAGCTGTTCTGCTTGATAGCTAGGAAAACTGAGGCTCACCGTGCCAAGGCCACTTGTCCAAGGTTACCTAAAGATGTTCATGAGAGGTGCAGATCTGGAACTCAGACCCCCTTCGCATCTTATTTCAGTGTTGGCTTTGTTTGTTGCGTTTCCCAAGATTAGCCCAGATAGGGAAATTGAAGCAGTTGGGCTCCTTGTTGAGTCTTGCGGCAGGGGGGAGAGCAAGGATTGACCTCCTGTGTACTGTTTAACTTGACACAAACATGCTCACATCCCAGACCGTACACGTGTTTTGCTTTAGAAACAACATGAGGCCTTTGGACTGTTTTTAAGAGAAAAGCAACGGCTGTGATATTTCCCCTGTACCTTCCTCTCGGGGCCGCTTGGTTAAATGTCAGGAAAGGGAGAGTTTCCTGGTCAGGAACAGTCAGAACTTGCTGGGAGCTCAAGTTTTGTTTTCCCTGAAGTAGGTATTTGGGGAGTCAGTTCCCGCCCCTCCCTTGCTGTTCCCCAGGAAGGTTGAGCTTGACAGTTGCCAGGAGGAGGGATTTGAGAATGAGCAGCTCCGACGCCCGGCTCCCGTGCCCGCTGGAGGAGTGGCAGTGGCTATTTTTAGCCATTCCGATCTAGGAGAGGCATTTCAGCGTTTGTTCAATATTTAATTATCCATCCGAAAGGGGCCCATGTGGCCTTCAGTTTGGAAGCTGCTCTCGGTGCTGTGATTTCCCCTGATTGCATAAATAAGGAAGCAAAGGGAATCTCACTAGCCCTCCAAATAATAATCAGAAAAAAAAGAGAGCGTAGACTCAGGCCTCGGCAGTGACAGGCTGTTCCTCGGTCTAGACAGACCACCTGCACGTGAGCGGGAAGTGCGCTCAGCCACCCACCCGCCCGCCCTTGGAGAGGCTGCTGAGTGCGGTTTGCGTGTCTCAGATCCACAGCTGCTGGGGTTTCTTTTGGGACAGGTTCCCCCCTTCCGCCAGGCTCCTGGGATGACTTTGACAGCTGCCGTACTGAGAGGTGGTTTGGGGATTTTTCTTTTGGGAGTCTTGTTAGCTGTTACTTCCCTCTCCTCTTCTCCTGACAGACAGGAGAGTGCCGTCGGCATCTGGGTGGCGTTCTTTCTTCTTCCTTGGCCTTTGCAGGTGATGTGCCAGCAAGGCTGTAAATGAAAAAGGCAGAGTGCAGGGTGGAAGTTGTAGGGGCCCCAAGGCTCTGCCTCCCTCCCCCAAGCCACAGCTGATGAGGGAGCAGAGGGGAGAAGGGGAAAGACTTCTGGGGGCCGAGGGAGCCGGCCAGTTGTAGGTGGCTCCTTCTTGCTGTCTCGCTGGGCATGGGGATTTCTGGAGTTTGGGTTGGAGACTGAAAACCAGAAAATTGGTAATCCGGAGTAGTCTTAGCAAAAAAAGTGCTTTTCTATCCATTTATGGCTCTTTTCTGGGCACACTCAGGATTGTGTACAGGGTGGGAATCCTGACTGGGCCATAAATGCTTGTGACTGCAGACAAGTCACTGAACGTCTCTGAGCTCAGAAGCATGGGCAACAAATAGATACGGCACAGGGTATCGCTACAGGCTGGACAAATTGTCATTTTTGCCTGTTCATCCAAAGCCTGAGGGGTTAATTGCAAATCGATTAGGGCTGATCTAGAAATAAAATGTGATGCCAGTGGGGATTGGAACCATCCAGATGGTTTCTTGGCATCCCTTTCCCCAGAAGTTGCTGCAAGTCTAACTGGTTCTTGTTCAGAGCAGCAGAGCTTTAGTGATCCACCCAGCGTGTGCGCACTCTGTGCCAGGGGCTGCCGCTGAGGATGTAGCCAGCCCCATCCTGGAGAAAGAGAGTAATCCTGGAGTCAGGTGAGCAGATGGTGTGACTGGAAAGGTAGGCAGGGCCTTGAGTGGTGAGCCAAGAGGTAATAACTCCCCTTGGCAGGCTACAGGGAATCAAAGGAAGGGTTTTGAAACTTAACAGGAATAATAGTAACGAAAGCCTGCCTTGAGCACTTACTGAGTGCCAGAGTTCTCCTGAGTCTTCCATATGCATCCTCTGTTACACCCTCATTCTCACTGGGACTGTTTTCAGCTGCATTTTGCAGATGAAAAAATGGAGGCTCAGCCTGGTTAGCACCAGCCAGCTACTGAGTGGCAGAGACCAGGGTGTTGAACCTTCACGGAACTTCCCATAGCTGTGATTTAGGAGAATAACTCTTGGCAGCCAACAAGCTTGACTGGTGTGGTACGGGTGGAGGGGGTGAAGAGACCCTCCTTCCTACTTGCTCCTTGTGCCTGACGAGGAGGTCAGTCAGACTCCTGGAGAATCCTGAGGTGACCTGCCAGTGTGGGGTGGGGAGGCAGGTTGGGAGAAGCAGACAAGTTGGGATGGTCTGACCCTAACAGAGGCTGCCACGCCCACCCGAGGGCGGTGCTGGGTGAGCTGCCATGCTTTCTTCCTGGCCTGTGGCAGAATGAGGTACAGAAGGCCGTGTCGGTAAGCTTCCATGACATCCGTCTCATTTTAGTCCCTCTCCTCCACTCTGAGATGATGATCTTTGGGGTTAGAACATTGCTTTTATGAAATGTGGGAGGCTGATCATTATGTTTTTCACGCCTGTATTTGGAGAGACAAGAAGTCAGTGGTCCCGTGTGGTTCACCCCTGTTTTATGCTGCCCCGTAGTTTTTACTAATAAATGCTGAACTGGTTCCTCAAATTCCCAGGGGAAGAGGCCTGGTGCTCAGGAGGGAGAGGTCCTTACAGTGAGTGGGGTGGCCGCTGGTGGCGGGGTAAGGGTCTTGGAAAGACATAGAAAAGTGGGAGGAGTGGGGGCCAGTGAGGGCTGGCTGGAGCGGGCCCTGCAGGCTGTGGATGTAACTGATGGGCCTGCTCTGAGGATTGTGCCGCGGGGATGGTGGCACCAGACTTGCAGGGGGACTCCTTTGGGGAGCGGCTTCAAGAGATGCTGGGAGAGGTACTGGAGGCCACAGGGGTGAGGAGTGGGGGCAGGGAGGAGTGGCTGCAGGACTGGATCGTGTTGGAGGAGCTTGGTGGGATGCACGTCCCAGGGAAGCTCGCATTTCCCATGGTCTGTCTATGCAATCACAACTCCAGGTGTCTAGGAACCTGTTCAGAGTTGGAGGGAGTGGCCCTCTCCATTAGCGGCAGCCTCGGAGCTCTCCTGCGGCCCTGGGCTTCAGGGAACCCAGGTTACAGGTGTCTTCTCCCCACCCCAGGCAGTGCCATCTGCAGAGGGAGATTGACTGCCACGAGGAGTCCTCTGGCTGGAGGGATGTGACAGCCCTTCATGGGGACATTCCAGGAGAGACTTATGTTACAGAAAGTCCCCAGGAGATAGACCACCATCTGTTTTTTTTTTTTTTTTTTAAATAATGTTTGTGTTGGTGTCTTCCTGCCCCAGAAGACAGCATCCTTCCCAGGATTACAAAAAGCAAAAAAATCTGCACTTCAGAACAAGAAAAGTCGCCTTTAATGCAGCTGATGAGCTCTGAGAGCGCTGGGGGCTATTTCCAGCCTTTCTCCCTCCTTGCAGACTCTTAAATACTTGAAATTATAGAAACATCTAGAAAATATTACACTCATGCACTACCTATTGGGCTTAACAAATGTAACATTATCATTCTTGCTTCTCTTTTCTTTTTGTCTTTCTTTCTCAGAAACAAAATGATTCGGGTACAGAAGGAGTCAGCAAAGTGTGACCCACTTGCCAAACCCAGCCCCTCACCTGATTTTGTGAACTAAGAAGAGTTTTTACACTTTTTGTTATTTTTATTTTTTTGAGTTGGGAATCTCACTCTGTTGCCCAGGCTGGAGTGCAGTGGTACAATCACGGTGCACTGCAACCTCGACCTCCTGGGCTCAGGCAATCCTCCCCCCTCAGCCTCCTGAGTAGCTGGGACTACAGGTGCGCACCACCGTGCCCAGCACATTTAAATAATTTTTATATAGAGACAAAAATCTCCCTCTGTTGGTTCTGAACTCCTGGGCTCAAGCAGTCCTCCTGCCTAGCCTCCTAATGCTGGGATTACAGGTGTGGCCTAGTTTTTACATATTTAAATGGTTGGAACAAAAGTCAAAAGAAGACGAATGTTTTATAACATGGGGCATTTATATGAAGCTCAAGTTTCCGTGCCCATAAATAAAGTTGTATTGGAAATAGCTATGTTCATTCATTCACGTATTGTCTATGGCAGCTTTCACCCGAGGACAGCAGTGTTGAGTAGGTGAGACAGATAACATATGGCCCTACGAGTCATCAATATTTGCTGTTTGGTCCTTTATGGAGAATTTTGCTGACCCCTGAGATATAGCTAAAGCCACCTACTCTGTCACCAGGGATAACTAGTCACCTGCAGGTGGAGGATCCCCTGCCCACATGTGCTTTATGAAGGGAGACCCCCACAAAATTGGAATTATCTTTTGGAAGGTGGGCCTCTTGTAGTACATGCTTCCCCCCCATAGATAAGTGTTCTAGGATCTCATCAGCATCAGTGTTCCAGCTAGTATTGTTATGAGAGTCTGCATTTCAGAAGAAACATTCCGAGTCGTGGCAAACAGATGACTGGTTCTTCCACCATGACAGCGCACCTGCCCACACTGCACTGAGTGCTCAGCAGTTTTTGACCAAAAACGCACGACCCCCATGTCCCACCCTCCTTATTCACCTTATCTCACCCCCAGCGACTTTCTTTTTGTTTCTCTGGATGAAAAATGTCTTCAAAGGGAAATGTTTCATCCATATGGAAAAGGTGAAACAAAAAATGGCAGAAGCACTAAAATGCATCAAACTTGAGCTTAAAAACCGTTTTGAGCAGTGGAAAAAGCATCTTGTAGATGTACTGCATCAAATGGAGAGTACTTTGAAGGTGACCGAAGTTTCAACATGTAAGCATAAATACACAGATTTTTATAAATGAATTCCAGGGTTTTGGGGGTCCCCCTCCTATGCTTTCACACATGCTTCAAAAAATGTAGTCTTGCATAGTGCGTTTTAAATAGGGACATAAAGAGATTGCACATACAGAGAGAAGCAAGCACTGTCTACACTCCTGGACCTCCTTGCTTTCCTGAATTCCAGCAGCAGAGAATAAATGCTAACTCTCTGTGGGCCCTCGAATGGGTCCTGTGGCTCCAGAGAATAGAATCATGGGGAAAACCCCAGAACAGCACTGGAGAAGGGGACATTGCAGACTTAAGTTACAAGAAATCCTCAGAAAGGAGGAAGAAGAAACTGAGGGATGGGAGAAGCCTTTGGGCCAGTTAATCAACCCTTGGGGTTACCTGGAAATCCGGAGGTTTTCGGAAGGCTGGGAATTCTTTGGAAGTGAGGTGTATCTTAGGGTGAGAAATAGGAAGCATGTACTATCAAAGCAGTTGTTATGGGGCACAAGCAGCAGAGCATAAGGGTTGCTACAAGGCTTACAGATGTCGAAAAGTTTGTAGGATTTATTCTGAACTGTTAATATGGCCAGCCAGAGACCAAGGAGTGAGTGAACCCTTGCCTTCTCCTATGGAAAGGCCCTGCTGGGGTATCCTGGGAAGGACACCTCTCATCAGCTCCTCCCTCCCATCTCCCGAGTACCAGCTCCAAGCCAGACCGCTCCAGACCCCCTCTGAGGAACTGCTGTGCCCTGTCCCTAAGTCCTCTGTGTTGAGGATGCTCAGGACAGGGGTGGGTGACCTGGACACTGAGCCCTCCACGGTTGTCCCCATGTCTCTCTCACAGACTTCACCCCACAGCAGCAGTGGGCAACCTCTGCTGACCCAGATCCACATTCTGAACTTAGAGACCATTTGAACTCAGATCCCAAGACAACAGGCTATCACAGTTCCATGGCCTCATGATTACTTCCCTGTCCCAAACCCAACATCACGAGAGGAAGTGTGAAATCAACAGACATTCCTCATTTCTTTCTGCCCGGTAGCTGGGCTGAGCTAGGCCCTGGGAAAGTGGAGGCGGGCCAAGGGCAGGGAGGAAACTCAGCTTCCTGAGTGACTCAGGAAGTCTTCTCACTCTTCTCTGTACAGTGGCAGAGGGGCTCCCCAAATGGGGCAACCCTTAGATTCAGACATATCTGGGCTTGAATCCTGTTTTCAGCATTTCCTAGCTGTGTGGTCATGGTCCGAACCTCAGTGTCCTCATTAAAGTTGGAGCTGACATTTCTTACTTCAGGAGTCAGTGTTAGGATGCAAATACAAATAAATGGCACAGTCATCTCTTAGATCTGTTTCTTTACATTTCTTGGTATCTGTTTTTAATACATAGAAGCAGCCAGTTGTCCTAGTGCTATTTGTTGAAAAACTGATCTTTTCTAGCATCAATTTGCCTTTGTGCTTTTTCTCTTTTTCTTTCTTTTTTTTTGAATCGGAGTCTCACTCTCGCCCAGGCTGGAGTGCAGTGGCACGCTACTCACAGCCACTGCAGTCTTGACCTGCTGGGCTCAGGCGGTGATCCTTCCACATCAGCCTTCCAAGTAGCTGGAACTAGAGGCGCATGCCACCATGCTAATTTTTTGATTTATTGTAAAGACAAGGTCTCACCATGTTGCCCAGGCTGTTCTCAAACCTGTGGGCTCTGGCAATCCTCTTGCCTCCACCTCCCAAAGTGCTGGGATTACAGGTATGAGCCACAGCATCCGAACTTGCACCTTTTTTGAAAATCGATTGACCGTATATTTGTGGGTCTATTTCTGGACTCTGTTTTGTTCCATTGATCTATATGTGTATTCTCATGCTAATCCCACACTGTCTTGTTTACATGAGCTATATTTCAAAACTGTAAAGTATGACTTGAAACCAGGTAATATAATTTTCCCAGTCTGTTTCTTCTTTCTCAAGTTCGTTTGGCTACTCTAAATTTGCCATCTAAATTTATTTTTTAATTATTATTTTTATTTTTTTCTGGACCGGCGGAGTTTATTCAGGATTGTGGCCCCAGCTTGGGCTCCCCAGTGGAAGCCACACCTTGAGCCTGGGGGTTTCTTGCTGGCGCAGGGGGTGCTTGTGCTTGCCACCTCACAGGCTCACACCTCATAGAGGATCACAGGAAAATCCACGTGGATGGGGGGGAGGGGGGGGATCCAGCTTCAGGATGCCCCGAGGGATCAGATTCTTATGTGTGGCTGCTCCTGCCGGGTCTTAGTGACGATTGTCTCCTCGTAGAACTCGTGAGCCAGATCCCCATCTTCATCATAGAACATGGAGCCGCAGCGCGTGAACACGAGGGGGGCACGGCTCGGCCTCGAGGCCGCACCAAAGCTTGCTCGGTGCCCGCCGCCGAAGCTAAGGGCCAGAGGCCCCGAGCCTTGGAGCCGCTGGCGCCCGTGTCAGGGCCGCTGGCGCATGGTGGGCCCAGGGCCACTCTGCTCTCACGGCGCAGGCGGCGTCACCATGTCGGGTCTCAGCTTTGGCTCGCAGGTGCGGCCGCTGCAGCCCTGCCATCTAAATGTAAAATTCAGCTTGTTGGTGTCTTTGAAAAACTTGCTAAGATTTTGATCGGGATTGCTTTGAATCTAGATCAGTTTGAGAAGAGATGCCATCTTAACAATTCTGAGTCTTCCACTCTTTGAACGCGGTATGTCTCTTTATTTTGATCTTCTTTAATGTCTCTCAGCAGTGTTTACTAGTTATTAGTCTTGTATGAGTTACATGTATAAGGTGTATTTTGGTGATCTTGGTTAATCACTACGAAGAGTCTGAGATTTCAACCTATTTGCATCTAACAGGTTAGACAGAGTTATTGGTTTTTTTCTTTTTGTTTTGGAGTCGGAGTCTCCGTCTGTTGCTCAGGCTGGAGTGCAGTGACACATGACCACCCCAGTGTCAACCTGCTGGGCTCTGGCGATCCTTCTGTCTCAGCCTTCCAAGTAGCAGGAACTACAGGCATGTGTTACCACACCTGGCTGAATTTTGTTTTGTTTTGTTTTTATTGTGGAGATGAGGTCTTGCTAAGTTGCCGGGGCTGGTCTTGAACCGGCGGGCTCAGGCAATCCGCTCGTCTTGATCTCCCAAAGTACTGGGATTACAGGCTGAGCCACCAAGCCCAGCCTGACAGGTAGAGTTTTATGGGTGCAATCAGGAGACACAAGACAACTGGGTCGGAGACAAAGGACTCTGCCTCCTGGTGGAGCAGGCAGCATGAGCTTCATGTCAGTATTGGTTCCCCTTTCTCCCAACTTCCTAGGGCTTTTCTAGAACATAAATGGCCTATCCTAAAACATAAAATGAGGGTCTATTCTGGAACATAAAATGATCTGCTCTGTTGTTTTCCCAGTTTATGACCTCATGTCCCGTATGGGATCTGATCTACAATCTATGAGTCAGCTGTTCCTGAGGCTAAAAATTACACAAAGGACTGAAATTTGGTCTTGCTTTAGTGCTAAGTCATTAAATTAGGACTTTGGAGATAATTCAGAATTTGATTCCAAGTTGTCAAGTACAGAAAAATAAAGAAAATTTTAAAATTATATGGAAAAATCGGGCTGGATGCAGTGGCTCACACCTATAATCCTAGCACTTTGGGAGGCCGAAGAGGGAGGATTGCTTGATCCCAGGAGTTTGAGGCTACAGGGAGCTATGAGCATGTCACTGCACCCTAGCCTAGATGACAGAGTGAGAATTTGTCTCTGAAAAAAATAAATATATATGAAAAAATTAATATAAACATACTTAAAACTTTGTTACTATTTCAATTTGGTGGAAAAATTAAGCCTGTTATTTTATATAGCCATGTTATTCTAAGTTTATAAGTTTTTAAATAAAAATGCGGATCATTAAATGCTAAGGTGGAATTTTGGTGGGGGGATAGCTTACAATTAGTGAAATGAAAAAAAAAGATGAATTGTATAATTCATCTGAATATTTAGGTTTTGAAAGTCATGGTTCCCTCTGGAGTTCTATAATTAGAACTGCTATACCCTAAAGAGGTATTGTTGATGTAATTATTGTCTATACGAAGGATAAAATACAGAGGGATGACATGCTGTCTGTGCACAGTTGTGAAAACATCTCCAAGCTATATTATGTAGTAAGTAACAAAGGTGTACACTTTTGTGGTTTTCAAGGCCTTTCACAGGTGTCTTGATAAAGTGGAGAGAGAATGAAGCTTACATTATATATAGGGCTGAATATCAAGTTTCTAGAAGGAAGCACTTCTCCATTTTTAAGGCCGCTGTAGATTTGGAAGAGGAGAGCAGAGAGCCCTTGAAAGTCCATGGACCTGAATCAGCCAGTGACCTGAATCTCTGTCCTTCTATCTTGACAACATATTCTAGTGACCTTAGAATATGGTGGACTTTGATCTTTGGGTGTATTCGTGTCCTATGGCTGCTGTAACGAGTTACCACAAACTTGTGCCTTGAAGTAACACATGTATTATGTTACAGTTCTGGAGGACGGAAGTCTGAAATTGGTTTCACTGGGCTAAAAGCGGGTGTTGGCAGGGCTGCATTCTTTCTTGAGGCTCTGGGGAGAATCCGTTTCCTTGCCTTTCTCAGCTTCTAGAAGCTGCCTGCGTTTCTCGTCTCATGGCCCCATGTCACTCCCTCCTCTGCTTCCGCTATCACTTGGCCCTCTCTGACCTTCCTATTCCTTTTTTTTTTTTTTTTTTGAGTCGGAGTCTCACTCTGTTGCCCAGACTGGAGTGCAGTGGCCGGTCCCGACCACCGCAGCCTCGACCTGCTGGGCTCCGGCGATCCTTCCACCTCAGTCTTCCAAGTAGCCGGAATTACAGGCGTGCGCTACCATGCCCGGCTCCTATTCCTTCTTATAAGGATCCTGTGATTACATTGGGCCCATCCAGATAATCTAAAATCATCTCCCCATCTTGAGATCCTTAACTAAATCATATCTGCAAAGTTTATATTGCCCTGCAATGTAACATTCACGGGTTGCTGGGATTAGGGCCAGGTTTTTTGGGGGCCGTCATTCTATCTACCCCAGGTGGGTAAGGTTAGCAGCCTCTAAGTAACGCTTCTCCCTGTCTCATTTCCTCCCTGACCCACCTCTCTTCCCTGATCAAAGGCTGAACTAGAAGTGTGCCATCAGAGCCAGGAGAGCTACCAGTTTGTCAGTGTAGTATTTTGGCAGACTCATTGTCTGGCTGTTAAAAGCAGATAAGGACAGCATGGATATGTTTCATCTACAACCCCCACCCCTGTCCCAGCGCGCGCGCGCACACACACACAACACGTGCACACACATGCATGTATGCACACAGGTGTGTGAACACACACACACACAGATGTACACAGAGGCATCAGCTGGACTATTCTGGAAAGTTCTAACTATCTGAAGAGTCCATGACCCATCCCATGGTGTTTCTTTTCCCTTTGGGTTAGTTTACTTGGCCCTCAGGGAGCACTAGCTAAGTAGCCAGTTCAGTTTCCGGACCTGGAAGCTATGATCTTTGAACTTTCTTGATCTACTTTTCTGTCGGGTCACTGGGGCTCTTGTTGATTTTAATGTCTTGTTTTGTTTTCTGATTTTATTTTTTACTCTTCTGTTCTTGTCAAGGGTACAATTTGTACTGAGTCATTATATCACCTATGTATATTTTAATTTTCCTATTAGTTTTGGGAAGCCTTAGTTATTTTTCATTCAGGAAATGGTAGTCATCTGCTCCCACTCAAATCCTTCCCATTCTCCAAAGAGAACCTCTGATAGCAAGTTTGTGATGACTGTTTATGAAGTTTACTTTTATGTTGGTTTAATCACATAGACAGCAAATGTATTTCAGCCTAACGGGCCTATAGTGAGTCTTAACTTATTGTTCTGAAATAATTACAGATTTATAGACAGCAGCTGCACATACAGCCTGGAGAGGTTGTATGGACCCAGTTTCCCCTGATGGTGGCATCTTACATAACTGTAGGACAGATCCTCCAGCTTTTTGCCCTCCTGCCAGAGACCCACCCGGAACACACCTGGGTGAACAAGTTGCACGTATTAGTCACTGCAGTGAGGGTGAGCACACACCGTGGTAAGCCATGGGGCATCTCCATCAGAATGTGTCAGAAAGAACCTGTTATAGGATTTGGGTTTTGGCTGGGTGGTGTGGGGGAGGACTGAGGAAGTGGGTTCACTCCAGATTGGGCGCTGTCAGAAGGCAGAGGCCGTTTTGTGACTGGGCATCTCAAGTCTTACCTAGAGAGAGGAGAATGGTACAGGGCAGAAGCTGTAATGGGTCAAGCAGCAACTGTCATGCATGTCAGCCGAAAGAGGGGGATATTGGGTATTTTGTGGTGTGGCACAGTAACCTTGTCTTTGTGGATTGCTTAGATAAAATTATGACATGACTTTGGTTGTCTTACTTTAGCAGTCTCGGGTAACCTTGTCTGAGCTTGTATCTTGTGAGGTTATGTCTAAAAGGAGACTAACATGGCATAGTTGTCCATGCTGAGCCAGCTTCCAGATATCAGGGGCCGCTTTTTTTTCCCCCTTTCTCACCTTTTTTGCACATTGGTACGATATGTGTGTACAGTTCTGCCATTTTATCACATGTAGATCTGAGTACCCCCCGCCCCACAGCCAAGGTTCAGGACTGTACCATCCCCACAGAGACCTTCCTTGTGCTGCCCCTCTATGATCACACCCACCTGCCTACCCCTGCCATCCCTAACCCACTAATCTGCTGGTCACCTCTGTTACCTCGAGGGTGCCATATACGTGGAATCTTACACCAGGTGACCTTTTGATGTTGGTTTTCTTCACTTACCATGATGCCCTTGGAATCCATCTAGGTTGTTGTGTCCACCAATAGTGCAGTCCTTTTCTATTACTGAGTAGTATTCCACGGCTTGTGTGTGCATTTTCCGTGGCTGCAGTAACAACTAAAAATGTGGCAGCTTAAGCAGCACAGATTGTTATCTTACAGTTCTGTAAGTCCGAACTCTGACTCCGGTCTTGCCCGACCAAAGTCAATATGATAGCCGGCTGCATTCCTTTATGAAGGCTCAGGGGAAAAACGTTGCTCATTCCTTGTTAGCAGAATTCACTTCCATGTGGTTACAGGACCAGGGTCCCCATTTCCTTGCCAGCTGTCAGCTGAGGATGGCCCCAGTTTCTAGATAAAAGCCACCCTTATGCCTTGGCTCATGGCCACCTTTGCCCAGGTCAGAGCCCGCCCAGCAGGTGGAGTTCCTTTCATGCCAAGAACCTCTCCTGCCTCTTTCCTCATCCCTCATCGCGTTTCTCTGACTCACCTCTTGTCCCCCCTTCTACATTTAAGGACTCATGTGATTAGATTGTTCTCACCCAGATAATTCAGGGTAATTTCCCATCACCAGATTCTTGACTGTGATCACATCTGCAAAGTTTCTTCTGCCATGTAAGGTAACAAACACATTTACAAGTTCTAGGAGTGAGGGTGTGGATGTCTTTGTGGACCATTATTCTGCCTTGCCCATGATGGATGTACCATCATTTAACTGGTTACCTGCTAAAGGACGTTTGGTTGTTTCTAGTTGTTGGTTATTAAAAATAAAGCTGTTATGAATATTCTTGTTTTTCTTTTTTTTTTTTTTTTTTGAGTTGGAGTCTCACTCTGTTGCCCAGACTGGAGTGCAGTGGTCGCACCCGGCCACCGCAGCCTCCACCTGCTGGGCTCCGGCGATCCTTCCGCATCAGCCTTCCAAGTAGCTGGAACTACAGGCGCGCGTTACCACGCCTGGCTGATTTTTTGATTAATTGTAGAGATGAGGTCTCGCCAAGTTGTCCAGGCAGGTCTCAAACCCGCGGGCTCAGGCAATCCACTCACCTCAGCCTCCCAAGTCGTGGGATTACAGGCTGAGCCACCGAGCCCAGCTTCTATGAATATTTTTGTAAAGAAATGTACATAAGTGGATGGCACACTTTTGTTTCCTTTTGCAGCTGATTTTTTTTTCAACAAACGTCTTGTTTATTCACGTTGATCTGTATAGATCTAGGTCCTTTGTAGTGCCACCGCATTCCATGGGAACAGTGCCCCTGAGAATGTCCTCTTCCTTGCTGTGTAGTATTCTACTACATGATTGTCCCAAAGTGCATTCATCCACTTCCTCCTTGTTAGACATTCAGACTGCTTCCAGCTTTTTGCTACTATAGACAGAGCTGCAGTAAACATCTTTGTATGGATCTCCTTGTGTGCAGGCGGAAGCATTTTTCTAGACGGGATGTGTAGGAGGGGAAATTTCTAGTCCCTGCAGTTGTGTGGTGTGGCTTTCAACTGGCTGTTGTCTAATTGTTCTCCAAACCCTCTTCACTCCGCCAACATTGATGAAAGAGTTCTGAGCATCCATACCAGCATTAGGGATCACAGTTCTTTTTAATTTCAGGACTGGTTTCTTTTTCATTTTTAAAAATTAATTTATTTTTAATTTTGGACCTTTTCCAAAAGGCATGAAGTGGTATCTGGTAATTTACTTTGCATTTTCCTGATCGCTGTTGAGGACACCCTCCTGACCTACTCTGCCCTCCCGCCCCTCCCACCCCCACTTCTCCCCCTTCCCTATCCCCTCTCATCCAGCACCTCTTTCTGCACCCTTGCTGACTTCTTTTCTCCTGCCTCCAGCACTAGAGGTTGCTGCCTCTTCCTGCTTTTAAACATTACAATCTGGGCAGTGCAACCCGACAAGTGAAATTTGGTGTCTTGTCTGAAATTACAGAATGTTCCTCAGGCCGCTGTGTTTCCATAGGAACGAGTAACAGTCATCCTTCATGATTAGGTGGTATCCATGGCAACCAAGCCAGCAGCATTTGAATGAAACCGATTTTATTTTATTTTATTTTTTTGCAAACACATGAAGGTTAAAATGCATCTCTCTGGCTGTGGCTTCCAAGAATAGGAAGACAGCTTGGTGAAATGGAGACTTTTTCAACCTCCTAGTGGACAGGGGAGCCACTAGGATCAGGTGGTCCTGTGGCTTCATTTGGTGATGGGGTGCCTGGGAGGTCATCTAGAGGTCACATGATGAGTTTGAGCTGGAGATCATGCTCTTAGGTGGGGAGGGGGAGGGGCTCTTAAGAGGTTGGCTGGGTCTCCCTCCCCTGACAGATCCCTAGGGATGCCACTTTTGTCCTGTGTGAGCTTAGCAGATTCACTTAACCTCTCTGGGATTCTACTTGCACCAACTGTGGTGCTCAGACCCCTGGGATTGTGAAGCCCAAGTCTCCCTGTGTCTGCCATGCCTGAATTAGAAAAGAGGTGCTGCTAAATCAAAGGCTAGAGGCAGCACACTTGAGTCTAAGACTCTATGGCTAAATGCCCAAGGTCAGAGGGAGGACTTTTCCTATGTAAAATTGAGGGTGTTTATTGTTGGTGGTGGTTGTGCTAGGGAGTGGAGATGGCTGCTGCTCTTATTTCCTGACTCACTGGGTCGATGTTAAATCAGCTCAGAGAGGGAAGGGGGCAGGCCTGGAGTCACACAGCATGGTCAGGGTTGAATCCAGTCTCCTGGTGTCAGCTTGTGCCTTCCCCTCCTCATGTTCCAGGTCCCCGCAACCTTCTTTGAGGTCCTAAGTGTGCGTTTGGGGGGCAACTTAAGGGCTTCTCAGCATATACTCTTGCTTCCTCCCTGGAGGACTTTTAGGGGAAGCCCCTTTTGCCTCTGGGAACTGGAGTTTCCTCATCTGGAAAACGGAGCTCACTAGAGCCCTCCCAGTTGTCGGGGAACTGTATTTGAAGGGGCCCAGCCTATGCGTTCTCAGTGGAACTGATATTGCCCCCCTGTGGGCAAAAGTTGGCTCTTGGGCTGAGGGATGGAAAAACATCTATTTTTTTCTGTATAAAGCCCAATATACATACAGTACATAAAAGATACTTTATATCTGTGATCTTAAAATTTTATGGAGGAGAAACTAGGAAAAAAGTGTCTAAGAAGACTCCTGAGGGAGGGTGATAATGGAAAAAAATGTCGAGCAACGTCGGTCTAGAATGTGGCCAGCCGTGTGGTTATTATTATGTTTGTGTTTAGAGGTCGTGATTGGCTGCTGGCTCCTCGATGCTGCTGTTTGGGCTGTCGGGTCTGGAGCTGTGACTGATGTTCAGGGTGCCCATGGGCACATCGCAGCCCCTTGTCAGGGCCTGGGGTCCCCACCTGTAGGTACAGGATTCCATCAGTTCTGTGAGTGCTTCCTGGGAAGCTGAGCTTGCCTGGTAGATAGCCATGTTCCAGCAGGAAGCAGAAGGCACTAGGGGGACTGAAGAGCATTTAATAGAGGGGCTGTTGATGAAGGTGTGAGCAGGTATGGGGTCGTGCAGGATCCCAGAGCTGGTGATGGCCAGGGTGCTCTCTGAGGCCCCAAGGAGGAGGGAGCGCGTTGTCACTGGAAGGTGGGGACCCAGGAGACAGGGTCATCTTGATAGAGGCTGGGATCTTCAATGGGAGAAGGCAGGGGGCCCCGGCGCCTTCTCCCTCCCCTGACCTGTTCCCCATTGGCCAAGCCCAAGCCGAGAGCCTAGAAGCTCGCTGGATAGAGTCTCCACAGGTCAGGGCACTGGAGCAGAAGGCAGGATGCATACAGGTGGAGAAAGGAACTGGGAACCACATGGAAGATGCCTGGGAAAGTACCAAGGCTCCCCTTCTGCTTCCTGTAGAGTGAATTTCTATCCCTTCCTGCCCCACAGCCTCCTTACTGGGGGTCCTCCCTTGTAAAGTAGGGGGCATGTAGCAGGGTTTCTGAATTGACGTTCAAGGCTATTTGGGGAGCACTCGGGAGGATCTTTGCTGTAGACCTGTTGGGTTGTGGGATCATGGACAAGTTTCTTTCCATCTGGTTTCAACTGCATTATCTGTAAAATGGGAGACTGGACCAGGCAGCCTCTGGGAGCCTCCTGGCTCTGACCCGGGAGGCGAGAGGCAGGATTCTGGGCCAGGTCCTAGGGATCAGCAGTTGATCTCAGAGGAAAGACATCGTCACTGGGCAGGTGTCCCACCAGGTGACTCTGTGTGCCTCTTGCCCAGGGTCATGAGGGCCTACCTACCCAGGAGGGGTGGCTAAGTGTGTGTGTGTGTGTGTGTGTGTGTGTGTGTGTGTGTGTGTGTGTGTGTGTGTGTGTATGTTTCAGGAGAGGGCAGGGAGTTTCTGGAGGCTCCAGCTCTTACTTGTCTGGAAATCCCATGAGTCTTGTGGGGCAGGTCTGATTCTGCCAACAGGATTCCATGATTACAGTGCACCCCATACTTGGTCAAATTGATGGATGAACCTTGACCGAGCACTGCTGGGTGCCTGGCTCAGGGAGGGGGGGCTGGAAAACAGATGACCCATCCTCCTGCCAAGACAAGTAGCAAGTCTGCAAGACTGACTGATGTGAGGGCTTGTGAGTCAATATGCCTAAAGTGAGCCTCCCCAGCAGGGGTAGGGGCGTCACCCCAGAGCTTAGAACATGACTGAGTTTCTGGGGGAAGAGAATTCTAGGTGGAGGGGATGGCGTGGATGAAGGTGTGGAGGGGGGAACCCCTGTGTCGTGGCAGGTACAGCAAAACTGGTTGGCAAGAGAAGAGGCCAGAGGGGCGCAGGATGGAATGGCCTGGTGCCAGGGTGAGGTCTCCCCTCTCTTCGAGGGCACCAAAGGGATTAGAAGCAGTTGGCTCAGGGTCCTGACCCTGCCTGGCACTGTGCAGCCCCCTCTGCCCCTTCCCTTCCCTGGAGGGATGGCTGGACTTGGGGCTCCGCCTCCATCTAAGGCTTGCATTCTGAGTCTGAGCCCTGGGCGCCTGCCAGGTGTTGGCCCTTTGGCTGGATGTTGGGACACCCAGCCATCATTCCTGCTCTGGTACTCAGTAGCTAGGTGACCGTGGGCCAGAGACTGTGTTGAGCCTCTTTTTCTGCTCTGGTGAAACGGGGCTACTCGTGCGGCTTGGCTGGGTATGGTGGGAGGGATGCAGAGGTTATGGGTGGACAGCCTCCCAGCTGGAGGTGGCATCTACTGTCACAGAGCACATGGGGGCACTGGGGGTGGGAGGTGCCAGAGAAGAAGGCAGGCTGGGGAGCGTGGGAAGATACTTCCTAGGGAAACCTCCAGAAAGAGTAGGAGTCCTTGAGTGTGACTAGAGAGACTGTGGAGGAGGAGGGGAGAGGGATTCTCACAGGAAACACCAGAGAGATAGCAGGGGCCTTGGAGATGCGTGTCACCGGCCAAAGAGGAACCTCTGGGGAAGGAGCCGTCCTGGAAGAGGTGGCCTGAACTGGGTAGTCTGGGCCTGGTGTCTCTGCCTGCCCCAGGCCTGCCCGGTGGCCAGTGGGGCCCGAGCCAGCCTCAAGGTGGCTTTGCCTGCTGAGCTCAAGATGGGAACATGTGTTGTCGGGTGCGGGAATCTGCTGTGTCCTCCCACACCTCTGTGGATTCCCGTCCAGTGTGGCTGCGGGGAGGGAATGGTGTGGAAGGTACAGGCAGCGCCCAGCAGCCTGTTCTGCCTTCCAGAAAGCCTGCTCCTCGGGTGAGCACCTCTGGCAAATGTTCTTCAAACATGCACACATCCCACCTCGGCGTGTCCTCGGGTCTGGGATATACATCTTGGCGTGTCCACCTGAATGTGTGCGTGTGTTTGCCTGGCCGTGCCCCCTCACCCCGCACCCTCATGTGTTCTCATGGACCAGGGGAATCTCCACCCTGTCCTTTGTCTTCCTCGCGAGCTGACAGGTCTTTCCCAAGCATCTCCCACGCACCAGGCTCCACACGGGGTGCTGGGGAGGTAGCAATGCCGGCGGCTTTTGGCGTGGGCACGGGCAGTTCTGCAGATGTGCGCGCACACACACATACACACACACACACACACACACACACACACACACTGCAAGTGAGGGTGTTGATAGGAGATGCAGGCTTAGCCATTGTTGTAGGAGCTTGAAGGGAGCCGAGAGCTGGGGTAGAGGGTGCACTGAGGGTCCTCTCCAGGGAGAGTGGGCCAGGTGGGTGGAGAGGGCAGGTGGGGAGTCCTCTGGGGGCCACACCTGGAGCAATGGGAGAGAGGCACCGGTGTGAGGGAGGCAGCGGTGCAGAGAAGAGGGGCCCAGTTGGTCGGACTTAGGAGGCGTTAGCTAGCCGGGCTCAGGCTTAGCTGCACGTTTTCGATGCGTGGTCACCATTCAAAAGTCAGAATATTTTGCATTTAAAAAACCCAGATTTCCAGCTTCTCTTGAACTGTGGGAGCTGAGGCTGCCCTGGGCCTAATTTGCAACGTAGCCACAGCCCACCAGAGTCCTGCAGCTGGCTGCTCTCAGTATGCCTGGCCACCATAGGCCTCCCAGGTTCAAGCCTCTGGAAAAGACGGTGTGAACTGGAAGCCAGAGACCACTGATTCTCATGTCTGAAGGAATCTGGGAAGTCATCCAAACTTCCACCCGGTGCGGCACTCCAGGAGATAACTTGGTTATCCGTCTGCTTGTATGCCTCCAGTGGTAGGGGGCTTACTGCACCAGAATTGTGGGCTTCAAGTACAGGCTTTGGGGACACTTGTCTCTCCCTTTAAAAAATTGTGGCGAAATATGTAGAACATAAAATTTACCATTTTGTCTTTTTCTTAAGTGTACACTTCAGTAGCGTTAAGTATGTTTGTTACTGAGTATGATGGCTCACGCCTGTAATTTCAACACTTTGGGAGGCTGAGGTGGGAGGATTGCTTGAGCCCAGGAGTTTGAGACCAGTCTGAACAACATAGGAAGACCTCATCTCTACAAAAAGTCAAAAAATTAGCCGACCGGGCTCGGTGGCTCAGCCTGTAATCCCGCGCTTTGGGAGGTTGAGATGAGTGAATTGCCTGAGCTTACGGGTTCGAGACCCACCTGGGCAACTTGGTGAGACCTCATCTCTACAATAAATCAAAAAAATTAGCTGGGCATGGTAGCGTGCACCTGTAGTTCCAGCTACTCAGAAGGCTGAGGTGGAAAGTTTGCTGGAGCCCAGCAGGTCGAGGCTGCGGTAGCCGGGAGTGGCCACTGCACTCCAGTCTGGGTGACAGAGTGAGTCTCCGACTCAAAGAAAAAAAACAAAACAAACAAACAAAAAATTAGCCGGATGTGGTGGTATGCACTTGTAGTCCCAGCTGCTCAGGTGGCTGAGTCGGGAGGATTGCCTGAGCCCAGGAGGTCGAGGCTGCACCGAGCCATGGTTGTGCCGTTGCACTCCAGCCTGGGTGATAGAGTGAGACCCTGACTTGGAAAAAAAAGGTCTATTTGCGATGTTGTGCAACTACTGTCACTGTCCATTTCCAAAGCCTTTTCATCACCCCTTCTGGAAGCTGTACTGTGAAGCAATAACTCCCAGTCCCCTCTCCCAGCAGCCTCTGGGGACCTCTCGCTGTGAATCGGCCTCTTCTACATATTTCACATAAGTGGAGTCACACAATGTTTGTCCTTTTGGGCCACTCCACATGCGTTTTCTGGATTTGTCCACATCGTGGCACGCGTCAGAAACTCACTCCTTGTTAGAGGGCACACACATGCCACACTTGCATGTCTGTTCCTTTGTTGGTAGACACGTGAATGATACCACTGTGGACATCTGCACACAGGCATTCCTTGGAGTCCCCGTCTTCAGTTCTTTTGGGTATATGCCTGGGAGTGGAATTGCTGGGTCATGCGGTCATCCTGTTTTTCATTCTCAGGGGAATGGCTACACTTTCCCGTAGTGGCTGCTCCATTTTCTGGGAACTGGTTTGTCTGTTGTCTTGGCCAGGACGGGAGTGGCAGGGAGGCTTGCCTGCATGGCCTCGGCCGCGCTCTCAACCTCTCTCTCCCCTCTGTTGGCAGAGTCGCCCCAAGAAAGGCCGGGCTCCCGGCGCAGCCTGCCCGGCAGCCTCTCAGAGAAGAGCCCCAGCATGGAGCCCTCGGCTGCCACACCGTTCCGGGTCACGGTAACTATCTCTGCGTCCCCATCGCCGCCACTGCTACCACCATCACCACCTCGCCCGGGGTGCTGCTCTGTGACCCCGCGGCCCCCCTCCTGGAGCCTCACGGACCGGGGGAGCATCCAGCCTCCCTTGCTCTAGGTATCTGACCCCTCGGCCGCTCCCTCTGCGTGGCTCAGCCCACCCCGGGGGCCGCATGGGGGGCCTGCCCTGAGAGGGAGGGGGCAGACAGAGGACAGGCAGCCCTGAAAGCCGCAGGTCCTGGGGCTGGACTGGCCGGGGAAGAGACGAGGCTCGTGTCAGGTTAGATACTTGGGTGTGTGCCCACTGTGCGTCCTCCACCCCGAGAGGCTCGGTTTTTGTCTTTCTCTCTTTTTTTTAACATCTCTTATAGTATAGTCCATGGCATGCCATAATTCAGTGTTTTCTGGGTGGCATATAAAAGGTATCTCACAATTGACGGTGCCTTGGAATTGAAAGAACACAGGATATGTATCGTGGCTGTTGGATTTAGTGGTTCCCACCAGCACACCTACTTTTTAAAATTACCCACCTAGATGGCTTTATGGAAGCAGAACCCAGTGACCCTTAGCCACTGACTTTCTGTGGCTCCCTCTGCATGCCCCCACCCACAGACAATCCTGGGTCCCTTCACCCCCTTGTCCTGCAGGCATTCTCGTGTGTCCTTCCAGCCAGTGCTGTACCGAGCACCAGAGATGTGTTCCCTTTCCCAGGAGCCAGATCATTTGCTGTCTATTCATTCCCTTGATGGTTTGTGTGGCATGCCTGCTGTGTGTCAGTCAGTGTCCTGGTGACTCGGGCTGAGTGGGAGGAGCTGGCCAAGAGGGCACAAGGTGGACAAAGCCTGGACCTTATGAGCTCATAGTCTCATGGTGGCGCTGTGGGCTGCTAAGGAGGAGAGCAAGCCGCTGTGATGCTGTGACAGGGAGAACCGAGAGGCCTTCCTGGAGGTGGTGTGGTTGAGACGTGAGGGCCGAGAGATGAGGAGCCAGCTCTGTGCGGGGCAGAGGAAAGAGTGTTCCAGCTTGGGGGAACAGAGAGCACAAACCTGGCTGTCACTGCTCAGTGTGATACAGGGGAGCTGGGATGCCTGGCTGTCCCCATTGGGTTGGGAAGGGTGTCCCACAGGAGCTGACTTTTGAGCTGGTCTTGGAGGGCCAGTAGAAAATGGCTAGGCCTGTGAAAGAGAGGAAGGAAGTTCTAGGTAGGGGAAATAGCCGTGGCAAAGGTATGGAGGCACACTAGAAATTTTCTCTACTTGTCACAAGGCTGGCTTCTCATTCCTTGGGCCTTAGCTCAGATATCACCTCCTGACCACACCACCTCCAGGAGGGCCTCCTGGTTCTCCCTATCATAGCAGCCTTCTTTTCTCTTTTGCAGCCCTCAGAGCCACCATGAGAATGTGAGCTCGTAAGGTCCAGGGCTGGTGTGTTTGTGGAGTGTGGAAGTCCTTGGTGAGACTGGAATCAAGGGGTGTGGAGGACAGGGCAGGGAGTGGGAGGTGGGGTTGAGTGTGGGTCAGGTGGAACTTCGAGTGCCAGGCCAAGGGGGTAGGGCTTCCCCAAGGCGGCTGATTTCCCCAACTCTCTGTATGTGATAAAAATGCTTTTAAAACAGATTCTTGGGCTCCTTCAAGCTTTTGGTTCTTTGGGCCGGGGCAGGCCCTGGGTATCTTCATTTTGATCAAGCTCCTCCTAGAAGTGACTGCAAGTCCAGGCTGGGACGTCAGCCTGTGGGCAGTGAGGAGGAAAGGGAAGCCTTGCTGAGAGGATTCGGGGACTTGGGTCCTGGGTGTGGCCAGGGGTTGCCATCAACCTCAGCGGAGGCCAAGTCCTGTCCTCTCTGGACCCCTGGGGCCACGTCAAGCAGGGTGAGCCTTGGGGAGTCTTAGGGAACGACAACTCAGAATACGCTCCTTCCCTTGATGGAGCTCCTACCGTGTGCCAGGGACTGTGCTCACTGTCCTATACACCTGACTCCCTTCATCCTTGAGATGCCCTAAAACAGATGCAGAGACCACCCCGTTTTACAGCTGAGGAAACTGAGGTTCAGAGAGGTCAAGTCCAACGGCCAATAAATAGTGAAGCCGAGACTCGGACCCAGGCCTCTGTGACCCCAGGGCATGAGCACGCACTCCCTCAGGCTGGGGGAGAGGGTCCATGGCCCCCCGCCGCCCCCCGAACCCTGTCAGCACTGCTTTCTGCCATTTCCCTCTCTTGCTGCTCTGGTGGGTGCGGCATCATACCTGGAAGGCCGATGACGTGCAGCTCCTTTGTTGCCAGCATGGCTTGGCGTGTTCCCTGTGATGGCTCTCGCTCTGTTTCCTGCGGTGGAATCCACTTACAGATCAAAGTCAGACCCAGTCCCATGAGCCTCAAGCCACCTGGGACTCACCTCACAGTCCCGCTTGCCGACTAGAGTGTGCTGGGTGGACAGCATGGTCACGGTGGTCATTTTGCCCACTCCTCGTGGTAACCCTGTGGGGAGGTCCTGTGAGTGTCCCCATTTCACAGATGATGAAACTGAGGTTCAGAGAATTTTTTTTTTTTTTTTTTTGAG
>NW_007246625.1:701867-706436 GCF_000164805.1 Carlito syrichta | reverse complement strand
TCCGGCAATCCTTCCGCCTCAGCCTTCCAAGTAGCTGGAATTACAGGCGCACGCTACCACCCCCAGCTAATTTTTTGATTTATTGTAGAGATGAGGTCTCGCCTGCCCAGGCGGGTCTCAAACCCACGGGCTCAGGCAATCCACTCACCTCAGCCTCCCAAAGGCGTGGGATTACAGGCTGAGCCACCGAGCCCGGAGGTTCAGAGAATTTAAGTGGTTTGCCCGGTGTCACCCAGCTCCTGAGTGACAGAACCAGGCATGGATGCCAGGATAATCAGACATTTAAGTTTTGTGTCTTTCTCTGGGTATCTTGGTCCTTTTTCTGTGGCAGCAGTTAAAGAAAGGGGGTGTGAGTTGAAATTCTGTCCTGGGCTGGGTGCTCAGAGCTGGGGTCTGGGTTCAAATCTCTGCTCTCTTGTGTGACCTCATTAGTCAGCCAGCCCCTGATGGCCCCTTCTTGGAGGACTGTGGTGGAGGCTCGCTGTGAATGTGCCCGCCCAGGTCTGACCCGCGGTGGGCGCTTAGGTGAAATCCACCACTGCCGTCTGAGTCGTCTTCTCTCCTCTCCTCTCCTCTCCTCTCTTTTTCTATTCCTCCCTTCCTCCCGTCCTTCCTTTTTTTTTCTTTTTGAGTAAGGGTCTCACTCTGTCACCCAGGCTGAAGTGCAGTGACATGATCACAGCTCACTGCAGCCTCGACCCAGAGTCAGCTGACCTGGATTTGAGGCCTTGCACAGCCTCATACCAGCTTTGTGACTTGGCAAGAAATGGAACTTCTCTGTTCATCTGGTTCTACGAGGAGAGTGGGGGGGGGGTGCTCCCCAGAGCCACACAGTGCTGGGAGGCTCAGGCAATCCTCCTGCCTCAGCCTCCCAAGTAGCTGGGACTGCAGACAGGCACCACTATACCCAGCTAACTTTTTTATTTTTATTTTTGTAGAGAACAGGGGTCTTGCTATGTTGCCCAGGATGGTCTTGAACTGAACTCAAGCGACTCTCCCACCTCAGCCTCCCAAAGTGAACCACTGCGCCCAGCCTGAGCTGTGTTTCTATTTTGCGCTCTAAAAGATCGGCAAGGATCTGGGAGGGTCAGGGTGGAGGGCAGAGGACAGGGTGCTTGGGGAAGGTCAGAAGTGAGCCTGAGCCTTGGGGACAGACCCGCACACATTCCTTGTGCGGGCCAGGAGCACCCCACAACCAGCCCCAAGCACACACGTGCTCGTGCATGCTCCCGCCAGCCACATCCACATGTGTTCGACTGCTGGCTGCTGTGTAGACCCCGAGGGAGCCCGGGGAACATGATTTTGCCTGGGGGAGGCAGGGGAGACACCACAGGATGTGCTGGAATAACTGCCACCTTCGCTGCCATTTCAATCCCCGGTGACGGGTTTCACCACCTCTCACGGGTGCCCTTTGGGAGAATCGGTGTGTCAGGAGCTAAGGTTTCTTCCTGCATGAAAACAGAGGCCCGGGAAGAGCTGGCCTTGCTGGATGTCACCACCATCTGGGAGCAGTTCTGGACCTGGGGTTTGCACTGCACAGGTGGCCCTGCCTCCTTTTGTACTCGGCCTAAGCCCTGCAGCTTGGTGCTAGCCCCACCTCTGCCACTTGGAGACCTTATGACCCTGGGAGAGACTCAGTTTCTCCTTCTGTGAAACGTAGGGATGGAAACCGTGTGACCCTGGGAGAGCCTCAGTTTCCCCTTCTGTGAAATGTAGCAGGTGGAGACCATGTGACCCTGGGAGAGACTCAGTGTCCCCTTCTGTGAAATGTAGGAGATGGAGACCATGTGACCCTGGGAGAGCCTCAGTGTCCCCTTCTGTGAAATGTAGCAGGTAGAGACCATGTGACCCTGGGAGAGACTCAGTTTCCTCTTCTGTGAAATGTAGCAGGTGGAGACCATGTGACCCTGGAAGAGCCTCAGTGTCCCCTTCTGTGAAATGTAGGAGATGGAGACCATGTGACCCTGGGAGAGACTCAGTTTCTCCTTCTGTGAAATGTAGCAGGTGGAGACCATGTGACCCTGGGAGAGACTCAGTGTCCCCTTCTGTGAAATGTAGCAGGTGGAGACCATGTGACCCTGAGAGACTCAGTTTCTCCTTCTGTGAAATGTAGCAGGTGGAGACCATGTGACCCTGGGAGAGACTCAGTTTCCTCTTCTGTGAAATGTAGCAGGTGGAGACCATGTGACCCTGGGAGAGCCTCAGTGTCCCCTTCTGTGAAATGTAGGAGATGGAGACCATGTGACCCTGGGAGAGACTCAGTTTCTCCTTCTGTGAAATGTAGCAGGTAGAGACCGTGTGACCCTGGGAGAGACTCAGTTTCCCTTTCTGTGAAATGTAGCAGGTGGAGACCATGTGACCCTGGGAGGAACTCAGTTTCCCCTTCTGTGAAATGTAGCAGGTGGAGACCATGTGACCCTGGGAGAGACTCAGTTTCCCCTTCTGTGAAATGTAGCGTGTGGAGACCCTGGGAGACTCAGTTTCTCCTTCTCTGAAATGTAAGGGACGGGCTTTGTAAAGCAGCATATGGTTTGGGCATATAGCAGGCACTTAAATGTTCTGGTGTAATTGCTAAGGGAAGACACTTCAGAGAGTCAGCCGACCTGGGTTTGAGGCCCCGCACAGCCTCATACCAGCTTTGTGCCTTGGCAAGAAATGGAACTTCTCTGTCTGTCTGGTTCTACGAGGAGAGTTGGGGGGTGGCAGAGGGGCTCCCCAGAGCCACACAGTGCTGGGAGGCTGGTGTGTACTCTCAGAGCGGTGGGGGCCCTGGGATGAGGGTAGGATGGGGAAGGGAACTGGGAGTGGATGACCAAAGAGGCCTGTCAGCACTCAGGGCCAGGCTCACACCCAAGCCTGTCTTCTCAGGGCTGGGAGCCTCTTCTTGAAGGGCGAGACGAAGGCAGCTGGGCCCTGGATTTGCGTGTGCCCCTCCGGCCTCCGGAGGCCCAGAGGTCCTCGGCCGCAGTGGGCTGCCCGCTCTCACCCACCACTCCATGACAGAGGAACCGTGGTTTGGTCTGAGGGGTCAGGACCTGGTGACTCCTACTGGTCTGCCCACGAGGTCCTCGGATGTTCCCTGGGGTGGGCCGTACCTCCCTCCTTCCTCTGCCCCACTCCCTCCCGTCGACTTTGAGGAGAGCTGGCAGGGACCGGATGTGGGAGGTGGCAGAGGCGCTGGGAAACTTGACAGCCCATTGATTCCTCCTCGGGAAGTTGAAAGTGGAGAGTTGTGTTTGAAGGTTTCGCTGAAATTAGGTCTCAGGGCTATTTTTTGCGAGATGGAGAAGGAGAAGTGTCAGGGAGGGGATAGGCCCAGGGGCTGACAGAAACTGTAGGTAAACTCAGTACTGGGTTGATTGCAGATGCTTCTAGAAGCAAGTCTTTGGTTTCTTCAACAACTCACTCCTTGGGTGCTTTGTTGCATACACCCTACATGGTCCTGATGCAGTGACAGAGGTGTGCCCGGGATGCTGTGGGAACCTGGACCCAGTTATCTCTGCCTGGGAAGGACAGAGAATTTCTAGAGGGAGGGACTTTTGAGACTGGACTTTGAGGGATGGGTAGGAGTTTATCAGGAACCAAGAGAGAAGAATATTTCAGTTAGAGGGGGATCCCCCTGAACAGGAACAAGCCAATGGCCCCGGGTGATTGGAGTGCTGGGTGGGTTGAGGCCCCAGAAGGAGAGGGCCAGCCTGGAGAGAAAAGTGAGGGCCTTGGTAGGTAGGCTAAAGCCCCTGAGTGTTCTCCTGTAGGACACGGGAGACACAGGGGATGATGGCTGAGAGTGGAGCCAGCAGGAAGATGCTGGGCTGCGGACATGAGTCCCCCAGCTGCCACCCCTCTTCTCACGCCTGCAGCTGCCCTGTGCCCTCCCCTGGTTTAGGCCATTCTCACACAGACAGAAACAGGTGCACAAGCACAAGCATCGTGGAGAGGCTGTGGGAAGTTTCCTGGTCCAACCCCTACTTGTGCAGAGGAGAGGCTGGGTCTCAGAGAGTGGAGGGCCCTTTCCTGAGGCCACACAGCAGTTTGGGGCCGGGCCAGGGGCGGGGCCCTCTCTGGAGGCTTCAGGTGGCTGCTGGGGTGGTGAACAGAAAAGCTGGTCAGGCCTACACCTCAGATGAGCCGGCTCTGTTCCAGCACATGTGGGGAAACTGAGGCCTGGAGAAGGGCGGCTTGCCCAGGATACTGGCTGGGGATCCCTCCACGGGTCCAGGCTGCTTCTATCCATCTCGGTGCACATTCGCTGGGACACGTCTCCATCTGTGACCCACAGGCCACTGGAGGGATGTGGGCCGCGTGCCTTTGGCCGGCTGACTGGGCAGCCCTGGACCCTGGCTGGGGTCCTACCCTGGGGCCTGCTTCCTCCCTGGTGTGAGGAGTTGCCCATGAGGCTGAGGGCCTTTGCTCAGTTCAGCCCTGTGAGCTGGAGTCTCCTGCCATGGGCACATGTTTGGCAGAAGAGGGGGCTGGGGGAGAGTGGGTGCTCTTGGCTCCTCCACCCTCACCCCCTCACCCCCTTCCACCCTCGCCCCTCTACCCTTGCCCCTCCAACGTCTCCCTTCT